>NW_004797298.1:1807478-1809440 GCF_000002075.1 Aplysia californica | reverse complement strand
GAGGGAGAGGGAGAGGGAGAGGGAGAGGGAGAGGGAGAGGGAGAGAGAGAGGGAGGGAGAGAGAGAGGGAGGGAGAGAGAAAACATGTGAGTGTGTGTGTTTGGGTGTATGTGTTGATGAGAGACAGTTTTAAGTGTGTGTGTGTGTATGTGTGTGCAAATGTGCGAATGCTGTCCTGTGTGAGTGTGTATGTATGCATGTAATCGTGTTTGCTGTAATAGTGTGCACCTGCTGTCTTGTGAAAGTGTGTGTATGTGCATGTATGTGTATCTAGTATCTATGAGTAGGGGGTATGCAAATTTGTGCATAGATGAATGTGCAAGCATCTTTGGATGAGAGTAAGGGAGAAGCGTGCCTCACCTGTATCACGTGACTGTACTGGACCACAGTACCCTTGAGCTTCTTGTTCTCCACATCATTCTGCTTCTTCTCCAGCTCTGCTGCATGCTGAGGACAAATCACAAGACCAAGGAGAGAGTTTAGTTTCAGTATTAGAAATGGTTTTATGACAATAACAACACAAACAGGGCATCGAAGTGCCAAAGATTAGAAGCCTTACCAGAGAGAAACATACAAAGAAAAGAAGGAGGAGAGATTAAGCCAACAGACATTTAATAATTATGAAAGAATGAGCAAACCACTCAAGAGATTCCACAAACTGCCCAAAAGGAGAGAGTGAATTACAAATTTGAAGCAACCAAGCATAATAACGGCCATATGTTTCCAGAAAACAGACAGGACAACGAAATCACTGAAAAAGTAAACGGCTAAGACGACATTCTGAATCTATGCCAGGGTAGAGAGAAACACATCGACACAATAATAACCTTTTAGAGCTTGGAGGGGACAGAAAGGCAAACAAGCAGAAATAAAAGAGTAGTTCCTACCAGTGTAACCCTCTAACCACTCAGCTACAAAAGATCAGAAAGACATGATTACAACTGAGTGTTGCTGTATATGTCAAGGGGCATGGGGAAAACAGCAACAAGATAAAAGTTTCATGAGAAATCCTTCACACAGCAACCAGAAACAAAAGGGGAGAAAAACTCTGAGGAAGGGGGGGGGGGGTCTGACGTCAAATGAGAGTGCAACAGGAGCAGGAAAGTTTTATTCTACTGAAAAATGTTTTTAAAATGATCTTTCGAAGTTCTACGAACATTACTTGTACCCAGTGCAAGACACGGAAAAAAGGAAAGTGGAAAGATGTTGATGACCACACTTCTCAGAGAAGAGACAGTCTAATCATACCCTTTTCCCATGATGAAACGTGATGTAGAGCTAAACGAGAGGCAGATGAGAGATAACAGAAATCTAAATTAGGATGTAACATGGCACAGTAAACCCACCACCCGAAAAACCAAAAAAGCTAATGTTGTTGTGTTGGGAATAACGGAAACTCAGCTACGCATAAAACATATGTTGCATAAAGTAGCAATTGGTTATAACAAGAATTAAAACATGTTATATGAGGCTCAAAGTCAATATCATTTATTGGCTAAGGCCTTGTGTACAGACTGATGAGTCTAGGTTGACAAAAAAGGTATACATGTATTCTGCTAGTTAGAAAGAACACTTCGACCAAAGACCGTGTATCACCGTCTTTGCTTCCACTGCAATGCTCTAGAATCATTCTAGTGGGACGAGTTTCCTCAGAAAAGCAAAGATTCGAGGAAGACAGGCGGATGTTAAAACGGATGCTGAAGAGAAAATGACAGGTAATATTAAAAACTTACTGAAAAGTCTGGCAGCAGCGGGAGTGCGATCGAAGGTAAAGAAGGGAGAAAAACTTGAACGAGCATTATAAATAGACGCAAAAATGTGACAAAACTCGTCTAAAATACCAGTCGAAAATCTATGCTAAAGTAAATGTTGTGCATCTCCCTTTCCCACTCTCTTTCTCTTTCTCTCTTTTTCTACTCTCTAGCTCGCTCGCTCCCTCCTCTCTCTCTCTCTCTCTCTCTC
>NW_004797298.1:1805083-1806592 GCF_000002075.1 Aplysia californica | reverse complement strand
GAAAATAAATAAGGGAGGGGGGGCGCTTGTTGGATACCCTAGATTAGAGTAGTTTTACCTCAGTCACCCGGAGAACCTACCCCTCGTTCTGGCGTAAATATCTCCACTTCTATTCAATATAGATAAGTAATTTCTTCCCATGAAAAACAAGGCAAACGCAAACGAGCAAGCTTTTCGATGACACCAATAACGCCACATGTCCGGAACCTGACGAGCGCCTGATTCCGCCATGTCGTGACACATTGGCCAAAGTCGCCGCTTTCACTCTTTATCTCCGGCAAACCTCTCCCAATCAGAGATCACCTAGCCAATCATTGACTTAGCTAGCAGCCATGAAGAGAACCCCTTCACGAAGGAAGTTGTGCCCCCCCCCCCCCTCTCGCCCCGAGATAGAAGAGTTAAAGGGACGTAATCAGCAAATATTTCAAGTGAGGCAAGAATAATGTTGTTATGTCCCTTGTTATCTACACCATTCTCTTCTTCTCTTCGCCCTCCTCCCTCCCACTTTCTCTCTCTCTCTCTCTCTCTCTCTCTCTCTCTCTCTCTCTCTCTCTCTCTCTCTGCGTGAGAATGTGCGAACGTGCATGCATGTGGGTGCGTGCGTGAGTGCATTTTACATCAGCACATTCGTGCCAAACTACGACACCTTGTACCAACACGTACGTAGGAGAAGCCGGTCTTTTCCATGCAACAGCAGCATCCTTCGCGGCACATACAAAAATCGAACGAACGACATTTCTACCTCTACTATATAGGCTCGAAAAACCTCTATGACAGCACGTAAAGCTAGTCTCGTTGTAATGTTCGAGAATTAACCTGTCAAACAGCAGGACAGCTCCGCTACATAATCGCACTCTCACATTGCACAGCAATCGCAAGGCAAGATAGACCGCGCCAAGGGATAAAGTACCCGGCCGTGTTCAGCGTGCGTCCAAGGACAACGTACAACAATAAACACGCTACTTGAGGACAGCCAGTGTCTCACCATCGCCTCCACACACCACTAATTGCTCGGAAGGTGGAACATTTTTACGCCTCGAAATAAACATAATTAGAAGCACGATAGCTTTATCGTGCTTCCCTCCTGCCTCTCTTCTTCTTCTTCTTCTCTCTCTCTCTCTCTCTCTCTTCTTCTTCTTTCTCTCTCTCTCTCTCTCTCTCTCTCTCTCTCTCTCTCTCTCTCTCTCTCCTAAAATAGCCCGCAGTCTGGCAATGAAACCGGCGGATTTATCAGACAAGTTTTTAACATGATTTTTTTTTTCTTTTTCATAAGCGAATAGATCTAGAAGCGGCAAGCCTGTACGGAAAATACACGTATATAAATATATTTCTCAAAACAAAGTATTATAAAGGCCTCTCTATGAATCTCGTGTCTATGCGCGCGCTGTGTGTGCGTGTGTGCGTGCGTGCGTGCGTGCGTGCGTGTGTGCGTGCGTGTGTGCGTGCGTGTGTGCGCGCGTTAAGAGCGTTATAATGCATGTTCATATACGTTTGTGTTTTGAATTATGT
>NW_004797298.1:1802256-1804358 GCF_000002075.1 Aplysia californica | reverse complement strand
AGGGAAATGTCTCCATCTCCTATGCAGGTACTCTGACCCATTGGTATGTGTGTGTGTGTGTGTGTGTGTGTGTGTGTGTGTGTGTGTGTGTGTGTGTGTGTGTGTGTGTGTGTGTGTGTACGTATGTGTGTGTTTGAGTGTGTCAGGGGGGCGGGCATTTGTGGTAGTATACGTAATATAGATAAACGACGAGTGGTGTATGGCAGTTTATTTGATTATGAGACGAGAGCATCCGTTGAATCAAATACCCTCAAATCACTCGTCATCTACCCAGTCTCCTCCGTCATGCAAAAGAACACCCACATCCAGCCCAGCCTCTGCTCCAATCAACCACCCACGCTCCTCTCTTTCAAATACCACCCCCTATCGTTTTACTAGAGTCAAACAGACCGGCGCCAGAAGAGGTGTGAAAAACATGTATAATGTAAATACAAAAGGGAAGCTAAGCAGCCACCAGAGTAGGAACACGCTGGGATATGTATGACGTGAGACCTGTTTATTGACACAACACTCTGACATCACTTCGCATTTTGTTCCCTTCTCGTGTTCTCTTCTCGCTCCGATTTATCTTCGATCTCTCCTTCCTCATTACGAGACGTGGCAGATCAAATCAAAGATCATACACGCACGCACACGTGCGTGCGCGCGCGCGCGCGCGCGCGCGCACACACACACACACACGCGCGGTGTATATTATCTAACAGCTCGCAGACACGTGAGGCAGCGAGCATTCAAGGCACCTTTTCTAAGTACAAAAGACTCGCACAATTCTTCCTCCTCTCAGTAGAGAGAGTAACTATCGTTCCATCTTGCTATGACGTGTTCTATCATGGACATCCAAAGCAATTAGGCCTAGAGCCACATTATCACAGTAATAAATTGGGGAAGCAAATGAAAATACGAGGCTTCTCGAATTAGAAATGCTGAAGCCACGAGAGACCTGCACCAAGTTCTATGCATCGACATAGTTCAAAAGATAGGCCTAGTGCCTTTCTATCGTTCACGAGACTTGTGTTTATCCATATCAGCGACCCTCAATTTCCATTCTTATATTTAATTAAGACAAACAAAATGCTATTAAAAGAGAAAAGGCACTTCGGAAACTATCAATCCCCACAATACCATCAAAACATCCCAAAGCGATATATATAGTTCTACCCTTGCCCTTATTTCACCAAACAATCTCTTTCGCTCTGCTCATATTTTTGCACCATTGTAGCCAACCACAGAGCAACGATAGTGTTGTCCACAAGGACGAGTACCACGAACCAGCGCAACGACGGAGACATTCAGTCAGAAAATAAATTACAATGATAGTGATAAACACTGAAAACAAGAAGGCAAGAGTTGCAGGCTTTACTTCATTACCTATCAATTCTCCCCATGAAAAAAAACAATCATACGAAGCAAAAACACCAAACAATCATGGGAGCCGGAACATTCGTTTATTATTGGCATAGCGCCAAAACAGTCTTGAAGCTTTGTAGGCTACTTACTGCGTATTATCTTCAATCTCTCCTTAAACTTAAATATTACGAGACGGAGCAAATCAAATCGCGAATCTGTGTATTATTCTACAATCAGGAGGCCCGGGACAGAGTCTGTGTATAATCCTATAGCCTAGCTCTGAGAGGCCCGGATCTTTGAGCTTCAAAGGCCACCTCTACAAGGAGGACAAAAAGGTGCATAGTTCTGTACCCTGGAACGAACTTCAACGACCGTTCTCCCCTGTGGCGGTGCGTGTTTATCACGTGCATCCAAACAAATTACAGCAGCGTCAGAGGGAGAATTGAGAATACCCGAGCGTGCACACACTATGAGAGTTTGTTTCGCGAGAGGCCTTTTCCGGGTAGGTTCAAAAGTGAAGTAACTGCGCCCAGGTCTGTGGTTACTTAAGTTAACACGTAAATATTTAAAAGAACATGTTCTTCTTAGTTTTGGATGTTTATTTTAATAAATTTTTTTATTTGTGGGGTTATTTTTGGTTTGTTTGTTTGTTGTCGTTGTAGTAGTAGTTGTAGTTGTTGTTGCCTTTTCTTGTTTGTTTTTTTCTTGTTTTGTTTTGTTTGTTGTGCCTCTTTTCTTTCTATTTTTTTTTGGGG
>NW_004797298.1:1799030-1800983 GCF_000002075.1 Aplysia californica | reverse complement strand
GGGGGGGGGCGGTTTGAAGCGGCACAGGCGCCGTCGTAAAAGTGTGATGAGAGACCCCGTGTGTGATCGCACTGATAACATCATGAGCAGTAAGTCCTACTTCTTACTGAAGGCTTGAAAGATTGGCGGCTCCTCTGAACCGACATGACTGTTGTGTAGACGCTGTGACAGACAAACATAAATACGTACGCATGAAAGAGTACAGATTTTGTTGGTTCCTGTTGGCTGGTGGTCTGGTTTGTTTGTGAGTGGAGCTTCGGACTGTTTGTGAGGAGAGGTTTGGATCGTGAGAAGAGGGGTTTTTTGTGGGTTCACGTTGCCAATATAAAGGGCAAAAAGTCTACTGGACGAATACTTCAAAGAGTCTTTTATACTGGTCTCACGAAATGATTTTTTCTTCTTTTTTTTTTTTTGTTGCTGTTGTGGTTATTTGGGGGTGGGGGGAACACACACCATAATGTGTGCGGCTGATTGCTCACTTGGATAGATTTTTGTTGGACGGTTTGTTATTTTGAATCAATGGACAATGGACTTTTTTCGGTTGAGTTTACTAACGGCAATATGGTCCGGGAAGGGCAGGGGGGGGGTCCAAAAGAGAGAGGAAAAAGAAAAGAGGAAAAAAAGCATAAAGAAAGAAGCACAGTCGACTAGCGAGATCTTCAAAAACACCAAGAATGATAACGTTGTGGAAGAGAAAATGGGGGGGGGGGGGGACGCACAGCGTCGCAATAATTATCATTTAGCGCAAGGGAAAAAAGTAAAAGTTGTAGAAATTAATACAGACGGGCAGGGGAGGAAAGAAAAAGCAACAAGAAAAAAAGAAAAAAAAGAGGTACACGTCAGGGAATTGATGGCAGCATAAGTAGCTGGTTGTCACTTGACAAGAAGACCCGGGCTTTTAGGTTAGGACCAACTTCATGGTTCATATCAGAGCAGGAAGATAAGGACAGTAAATTACCAACAGAGCGGAAAGGAGGAAAAGGCAGAGAAGCCAACCGGACCAGAGCTCTTGCAGTGTACTCCCTGTATCAGGTTAGTATATCTTTAAGAAGAGAAGAATCTTAAAAGGACTAAGAACTTACAACACAACAACTAATCGAAAACGTGTAATGGGAAGCTAGTAGCTTGAAGTTTTAGTAAGTGAGCAACAAAATTAGGTCACAGTAGTGCCGAAGATTAGAGGTGTTTCGGGGCTCTCGTGGCTTAGAGGTCAATGTATTCGCCTCTCATTCAAAGGTCCCGGGTAGCGACCGAAAAATGTTCTTCTCTAAAATAGTCTTCTTTCACCTCCTTTCCTGCTCTCTAGCAAAATTCTGTTATCTTCTTTCGTCTCCACTTTCTGCCCCACCCTCTCACCTCCGTTGCCTCTTCCTCTGGGTTCCTGATTCTTTCAGCAGTTTTTCTACTGCTACTCCTTGGATCCTTCTCACAGCTGTCTTTCAGCCACACCACTGATCCTCTGGTAGGAAAGATCTACACCAAACCTTCTTGGACAAGGGCGAAAAACCTCGGAGGTCCCGTGTGCAAGTTGCGCACGTTAAAGAACCCTTGGTGGTCTAAAATCGATCCGAGGAGGCTTCGGCCGCCACCCGGGGCAAAATTCAAAATTTCCAACTGAAAATCTTTAATGTGCCTCGCGCGCTCATATGACCTTATAAAGTTGCCAGCACCGTAAAACAGTTTTTCGGCACTTGAAACACAACTGGGTCATATAAGTAACCAAGAATAAAAGTTTTACTTGAGTGTAACATACGGGGGGGAAAACAAAGAGAGTTAAAGACGATACATGTTTAAAAGGAAAGAAAAAGCAATTTAACCACACCAAAACACCCACACCCTCACTCCCAAACCACAGGTCCGGATGTCAAACTGACGTAGGTATTTTAACTATTGTGTTCCTGGACCTGTACAAAACAGGTCACGCCATTAACATTATACCATCCAATTCCCCCC
>NW_004797298.1:1795411-1796666 GCF_000002075.1 Aplysia californica | reverse complement strand
GAGAGAGAGAGAGAGAGAGAGAGAGAGAGAGAGACAGACAGACAGACAGAGAGACAGAGAGACAGAGAGACAGAGAGAGAGAATGACAACCAGAAGAAAAAAAACAGACGGGCTGAGGAAAAAGTCAGCTTAAAAATAGAGGTCGCACTTTTAAACAGGTCTTGCTGTAGTAGTCAAGTTTTCAATGACACTTTCAGAGAACTCAGATAAAATTAATGCATACGACACACGTCTGAAAACATCATTAAATGGTTGGAGATTTGCCTTCCAAGTAACTGCTCCTCTTTTTAGTTTTAGTAGAGGTATTACGGCGCTCGCAACTACATAAGGTCATATGAGCGCCAGAAGATTAGTGGTGTTACAAGAGAGTAACAAACATAAAAAAAAGAAGAAGGGGAGATAAGGACGATAGATGTTTGATAGGAAAGAAGAAGCAAACCACACCAGAGCACCCGCCTAGCATCCGCCAACCACCCACAATTGCTCCTCTACGTCCTACCCAAAAACTTTAAACAAAACAAAAGCAACAACAACAACAAAACTAAGAGCCTATATAGAGCATTAATAGCTGAGGGTGATTGGAATGGCGAAGCAAGTTCTAATTTTATTGACGAGTTGCAAGTCTCTTTCATATCCGCATAGATCGGACTACGCCGTCTTTTGTCGAGTGACATCGATTAAAATAACAAGAATCTTGAAAATCTTGAATGAGAAATAATAGCCTGCCCGGTGGCAAGGGCACTTATTTTATGGGAATGAACGGTCATGCCTTGGAACAACAATTTTTAAAGCGATCGTTTTCAGGTGTCAGTCGGTTTTTCAGATAGAAGGTTTTAGTTGAGAGACAATAGTATACCATTACTGTATTAGTGCTGTCGATGTTCTTAATATTGTTTAAGTTGCCATAATAGGTCAGCAAGAACGAAAATAACAAGAGGAAGCATAAATCAATATGACCCCATTTTTGTAAGGGACAGATTGAAATAACCTTTATACTGAAAAAATACATATTATACCCTCGTTTGTCACTGCGTTTTATTTTAGTTTGAATTGATTGGGGGTTTTTCTTTCTTGATTCCGATTAGTTTGTCTGTTTATTTTTTGCTTTTTCGTTTGTTTTGGAGGTGCCGTTTTCATGTATTATTTAAGTTGGGGGTGGTGGTTTGTTTTCATTTGGGGAGTTGTGTGTGTGTGTTGCGCGAGCGTGTGTGTGTGTGTGTGTGTGTGTGTGTGTGTGTGTGTGTGTGTGTGTGTG
>NW_004797298.1:1792761-1795278 GCF_000002075.1 Aplysia californica | reverse complement strand
TGCGTGTGTTTGAGAGTGAGTGTGTGTGTGTGTGTGTGTGTGTGTGTGTGTGTGTGTGTGTGTATGTGCGAGCTTGTGTGTAAATGTGTGTTCAGCGACAGACAGACAAAAAGAAAGAAAAAAAAAGAAAGGAGAGCTTGTGCGTGAGTGCGTGCGTGTGTATACTCGGGCACATGTCGGAATGAGAGCGCTTGTGCAGCAGTAGACTCTGAGTCCCTTGTTGTGCAGGCTCACACCCAGGCCAAAGGGAATGAGGGAAGGCAGGAAGGGAGAAGTCCCAGCCACTACCTGGATGGAGACAGCATGCAGTTTTATGTCCGAGCGTGCAGCGCGGATGGGGGCAGCGGGTACAATATGTGCAGCAGAATCCCCCCCCCTCCCCCCAGAGAGCAGGCACGTGTATTCCATTGGGGCAGCAATATCTCTGCAAACACTCAACATCCGGTTATTGCCATAACAACGTCAGCGCCCACGATAACACGCACTAGCCGCCGGCCGCCCCGCCATTTCTCTTTGTTATATTTCAATAAACTTAGAGAAGCAACAACACCACCCCCTCCCCCAAAAAAACCACACACACACACAAATAAACCATGTTTAAAAGATGCAACAATCATATGTAAAAGAAGCAAATTCTATTATACGGTTGTTGTTTTTTGTTGTTTTTTTACGCGCCCATCGACACAATTTAGATAATTTAGGAGGCTGGTAACTCGGGCTGAGAAAGATATAACATCCCATGAGAAAGACCCGAGATACTCGATAAAAATTTTGAAACCTGGCTCTCCTGCGTGTGACAACAAAGCGCCAAATCGTTACACCTGTCGAAACAAAGAAATAATACGGTAGTATAGAAGAAGCAATCCATACTGTCAGCACCCTCCACCTACCCACTAACAAAGAGTTATAAACAAAAGACCACAGACAACATGTGGTTGGAAAAAAAACCCATGACAGAAATCTGTTTGAGGAAGAAAAAAAAATGACTTGATCCTCCAACATGGAGAAAGAACTGCTCGCTGAGTTGAGCACTGATAATGAGTTGTTGTTTTTTGAAACTATACATAAACTGTATTTTACTCATAAACTTTCCAGGACGCAAAAGAGGACAAAAGACAGAAGACACACTGGAAAAGACCAGGACAGAAAAACCACAAGAACGCCCCGTCAACCACCTTCACAAAACAAAGAACATGGAACCCTAAGACATAAACATCTAATGACTAGGTTGCTGAACGATGTTAAACCCTCCCCCGAAGCGTTTACCATCTAAATCAATACCCCTCTAAATCCATGGTAACTTTTTTCCTTTACCGACAAAATAACTGTTGCCATAGGAACAACCACACAAACAAAGAGGGTGATATAATCAGGAGTCGGAAAGGCAGAGTACGGTCGATGGGACTTATAGGAGGGAAAAATGTATGCGAATGTAAAGCTCTGTCAGATGGGGCACATAGCGTGAGAGTGGTCATCTCATCAAGTAGAAAGTGTACATTATTTCATACTGAGTTGTTTGATATGGGGGGGGGGGGGGCTTTTGCTTTGCTAACAATTTTAAAGGGTGTCACTCTTTGCCCCAGACAAACAGTTAATGTCACCATGCCATTATATTAAGTTCAAAGAAAAGGCGGAGGTGCAGCTGCTGCTTGTTGTTGTTGTAGTAGAAGTTGTTGTTGCTGTTGTTGGTGGTGGTATTTTTGTCATCATTACAATTATTATTACTCTCATTATTATCATCATGCTTGTCATCATTACAATGCCAGCCAAAGTTTGCTTGTTTGTTTGTTTGTTCGTTTGCTTGTTTTTGTTTGTTTGAGTAAAGAGGACGCGCGCACACACACGCACGCACGCACGCACGCATGCACACACACACACACACACAACACAACACAACAAACATACGCGCGCACACGTAGACATACAGACAAGCACGCCATAGCACCATGGCACAGTGTCCTTTTTGGTGTGTGGCCAAATGACCCCAACCTTCCCCGTGAGAGACCAAAGAGGCCGGCGGGCATTAATGAGCTACGCATGATGATAGAGCGATCCACTGGCCAGTACTCACATTCCTGGAAATGACTTGCGCTTAATAACACTAACAGAAGAGAAAAAGGATATAGAAAAGGAGGGGAGATGGAGTGAGAGTGAGTGAGTGTGTGTGTGTGTGAGAGAGAGAGAGAGAGAGAGAGAGAGAGAGAGAGAGAGAGAGAAAGAGAGAGAGAAAGACAGACATACAGACAGAGAGACAGAGAGAGAGACAGAGAGAGAAAGGGAGAAGGTGAGTGTGGGATGAAAATGACTGAGTGGCAGTTAAATGCGATACAGAGTATGAAGAAAGGTCATTCAGCAAAAAAACGGGTTATAAATACATAAACTCGGAAACAGAAGCGAAACATCTGCTCAACCACACCATAACAAACATCAACCACCATTTCTTTGACATATAAACACATCAGGAGCGACTGAAAGCAAGGTTAAAGTCTCTCTCTCTCTCTCTCTCTCTCTCTCTCT
>NW_004797298.1:1790897-1792238 GCF_000002075.1 Aplysia californica | reverse complement strand
GCGCACACACACACACACACACACACAATGTATTTTATTTCATACACACACGTATTATACAAAACGATCATACTTGTTCACATATTTTTTTAAAATAATATTAAAGTATGGTGCTGTTGAGAGACAGGGGGACTCGGCAGTTTTGTTTGTTTGTTTTTGTGGGGGTTTTTAGTAGAGGTTTTGGCAGTTTGTAATTAAAACCGGCCGTGGTTAAATTTAGTACAGGTATCGTTGCTGGCCGCCTGCTGGCGTTGTAAAGTTGATTGCCATTTTATCGGGTACACCTCGTCCGTGGAGATGGTGTTCCCGCATACATAACGTACAAGCGTATAAAATCATGTTTTCCTAGTCGTAAAACAAGCCAGAACTCTAGACAAACGCACGGTAAGATATCTACAAACTCAAACCAAACTATACGCTGTATACGAGAATGTAGTAGCGCAGAGATAAATAAACATCTAGACAGTTTCCGTTTTTGTAAGTTTCACGGCGCTCGCAACTGCATAACTTCATATTATTAGTGCCAGAAGATTAGAGGCGTTACAAAAGAGTAACAAACATAAAAAAGAAGGGGAGATAAAGAGGATAGACATTTGATAGGAAAGAAGAGGCAAACCACACCAGAGGACCCGCCAACCACCCACGCATCTAGACAGACATGTTATTTTTTTTTAGTAAGAGTTTTACGGTACTTGCAACACAATTAGGTCATAATATAAGTGACAAGGATTTAGGTGCTACAAGAGAGTAACAAAACACAAAGAGGAGGAGGAGAGATAAGGACAATTGATGTTTGATAGCTAGGAAAGAAGGAGCAAACCACACAAGAGCACCCACCAACGACCCACACATAGACAGACAGATGGGCAGGCAAACAAACATTTTATTATATTGTAAATAAAACACAGATTGCAAACCGAACAGCGATTGCTATTGAGCAGTAATTGCGCTATACAAATGCTGTTTGTTATTATTATTATTATTATTATTATATTACTATTATTATTATATTAATATTACTATTATTATTATTAGTTTCAATTTTATAATTAGTGTAAATAATTTTATTTTTTAAAATATATATACATATATATAATGTTAAGCGAAAAGAGGGGTGTTGGAGTGAATTTCAGTCTTCCAGTGAACCAGCCAGCACGACAGTAGCCACATTTTGCCATCAACAGTAGATAAGTACAACAGACGCATGGCCCTGAAACAATGAATGTAGTCTACTATTCAAGCAAGGAAGCCTTGAAGGAGCGCAAAAATGTCGTTGCTCGTGTACGAGAGCGTGCCAGTGTGAATGTACGTGTGTGTGTGTGTGTGAGGGGGGGGGGTATA
>NW_004797298.1:1789077-1790713 GCF_000002075.1 Aplysia californica | reverse complement strand
AGAGGGGGGGGCGGGAGGGGGGAGTACAAGCTTATGTGCGAGTGTGCACCTGCTTTGGGAAGAAAAAAAAAACAGCGGCGAGAGAAACAAAGGTGCGAAAGAGGACAGGCCAGCACCACATACCACCAGACGCGTGCGGCGAGCGGTCGAGAGAGGAGCCAACAGAGACAAGACGTTGAGTTATGTCGAGTTGTATGTAGTTCACAGCGTGTCAACACACACATACATACACACGTACAACCTTTGAACGCTTGTTCAGCTGCTTGCACCGTATGCTTCCCGGGAAGCTGAGAATGTTTCTGAGTGTTCTGTGGTCTACTGGGGTAATTATGTAGAGTAAAGCGCATAAAGCTTGCGGTCGAACGGGGTTATGCGCTATACAAATGCTATTTATTATTATTAGTTTTATTATTATTATTATTACACACGCACATTTAAAAAGAAAATTTAATTAAATGTTTTTTCGCCCCTATCGACACAATTAAGATCATTAAGACTAAGAGGCGGATTTCCGACCCTAATGTCAGGGCTGTCATAGGCAACCCACGCTGAGAAGGATACAACCGCGAGGCCAGGACTGGTCTTTAGGTGGCCTATTGTCTTGCCTGCCGTTTTGTTTGTTCAGTTGTTTTGTTTATTTCTAATGTGGGTGTTTTCACGCCCCCATCGTCACAAAATTTAGATTTTTAGCTTCCGACCCCACACTGGTCTTCAGTAACGTCAGAGCTGCCACGGTCTGTGCCGGGTGGTTGGAGGGCGCCATTGGTAGATCCCACTTCTTTACTTTTCCCCTGTTGTTTCAGTCTGTTTGTCTTACTTTTCCCCCAGCAGTAAATGACCATTTTCTGTGTCGATGTGCTTCTCTTTACTTAAACAAACAAACAGATTATGCACTCCTGGAAAGAATTTCAATCTTTGGGCCTTCGTCTGCTAAAACTGCTCCAGAGAACTTAAAAATGTAGACCAGTTTTAGTAAGAGTTTTACGGGGGTTTTTTTGTTTTAGAAGTGGTTTTACGGCGCTCGCAACTGCATACTACGGTCATATGAGCGCCAGAAGATTACAGGTGTTACAAGAGAGTAACAAACATAAAAAAGAAGAAGGGGAGATAAGGACGATAGATGTTTGATAGGAAAGAAGAAGCAAACCACGCCATAGCACCCGCCAACCACCCACAGAGTTTTACGGCATTTGAAACACAGGTCATATGTGCCGAAGATTACAGGTTGGCAAGAGAGTGACATACACAAAAAAAGGAGGCAAGATAACAAAAAAGGAGGCGAGATAACAACGATAGATGCTTGATAAAGGAAAGGAGCAAACTACACCCGGGCACCCGCTAACCACTCACATAAGCTGTAGACCAGTGCTTGCCAACCTGGGCAATATCGTCCACTGGAAGGCGATTTGGTTATTTTGGTGGGCGGTGGGGATTACTAGGGTATAATTTCAGGTATCATTTAACGCCTCGCTCGGAAATACATGTCGGTGGGCAGTACGAAAATGTTAGCCTGGGGGCAAATTTGAGCACTGGTTACAAAAAGGTTGACAATCACTGCTATAGACTATAGCACTGAAATCAGTATATGTCCGTTGCAATGTCATTTTTAAACATATCTATTATTCTTATTTTAATT
>NW_004797298.1:1785538-1786796 GCF_000002075.1 Aplysia californica | reverse complement strand
CACACACACACACACACACACACACACACACACACACACACACACACACACACACACACACACACACACACAAATACACACATTTCTTTTAAAGCATACAATGAACAAGCCTTTTATCCGCCCATTACGTCAGGCCAACACACTCGCTGTAACTGTAAAATGTGCTTCGGTAATCAATTGTTTTTTCCTGTGCACCAAGAGTCAACTTCCACCAAAGACAAAGCCACTTAGCTGTCAAATGACGGCTTTATACTGGAACAGGATCTACACCATTTTAGAAATTCCGAATAAATCTCAACTGTGTTTCTTGGACACAGCGATACGTTGAAAACAAACAAAACATTTATTTGAGAGGCTCTTTGCGGCAAAATACTTATGAGGGCACGACTTTACCCAAGTTAAAGATTACTTACTGTGTACCCAAGTAGACTCTTATTTATGAAAGTTCAAAAATGAACAGAACTCGATGTGGGTTTGTTTTTTTTTTCAAAGGGGAAAAAAATTCACTCCGTTCCCGTTCGCTTTTCTAAACAGATTTTTACACCTCTTCGCCCCAGCGGCAAACCAACTTTGTCAGGACCAACTCAAGCTGAGTCGGATACAACATATCAGCAGACAGAAGGAGATTGTCACACTCTCAAAACAAGCTCGCAAACATTGAGTGCCGGTATGACTCAAACACAGTCAACTATTGCGTATGACCCCCATTTACTGAGATACAATACATTGGCAAGTTAGTAAGACAACGGCTACATCTCACCAGGAACAGTTTTTGAGTTTTGAGTACAAGTATTGAAATCACTTTGACAAAAAAAAAACCTGGCCACGTATGTAAATGCACAAAATTAACGACACAGACAGACAGAAACAACAGAGTGCAAGAGAACTTGAACCTACCAGGGCGCCTTCCGACCACCCGCAGCATGCACAGATAAAGACAAAAGTATTACATGTACTTTATGACAAAGTGCTGAATAGAAGCAGAAACACTGACGAAGCTGGGTCAGACAAGACTAGAGTGTCCACCAACCACCAGCATCACCAAGACCCAGGAAAAAAGGTTATCACTACAAGCACAAGACCTCACACATTTGTTTTGAGTAAAGACAAGCACATTGACACAATGACAGTCATTTGCACATTGACACAATGACAGTCATTTCGTGCAAGGAAAAGGAAAAAGAAAAACAGACAGACAGAACGACAGACAGACAGACAGACAGACAGACAGACAGACAGACAGACAGACAGACCAAAA
>NW_004797298.1:1768959-1782967 GCF_000002075.1 Aplysia californica | reverse complement strand
ACTATCAAACTGACAAGATCTTTCACTGTCTATAGCTGGGTACCCATTTCCACCTGGGTGAAGTGAGGAAAATTTGTGCAAAGTGCCTTTCCCAAGGACACAACGTCGGGCCCCTGACGGGATTCGAACCCCCGACCTTACGGTTGCGAGTCCGAGAGCCTAACCACTAGGCCACCGACGCCACGTTTGCTCGTTCACAAATGAGACGACTTCTAAATCAGTACTATACACATGTCGAATCTGCTCTAACAGCCACCTGTCCAGCCAAGACAACCACCTATACAAACGAACACTTGCCACACTACCCCTTGTGGGCGTTTTCATATTATGATTGCATTGACATTGTCCTAGAGAGTCCACCTGTCTAAGACAGCTACTTGCCTCCTCAACAATGGGAGATCGTGTTGGACAATGTCGACTGCATACAGTGAGCCAGAAAATCTTCCAGTTACTCTACCTAAGTTGAAAAATTAATGTGGTACTGCTCAGCCAGCCACATGTGTCACAGCTGTCCAAGCAAAATTATTCAATTTCATAATTCAAGGTTGTCCCGCAGGAGAAGATTGAAATATGAGTCTTTGAATATGAAAGTGAAAGATCTTTTTAAATTGACAGGTTTATGTGAATTCGTCTTTTTATAATGTTTTTTATTCAATGATAAATATCTCAACCCTACTACAATTAACTAAAAAGATGACCATAATAATTATTTCATCAGTTTTCAAAACCAAAACGCACACATGTGTAATTGCATTGCAACTGAACAGGAATGGACTGCGTTGTACTTCCCTTCTTTTAATTGCACATACATATGTACATGTTTAATATATTTAGAGTTGTTTGTGATAAACTCTGAACATTGAAGGATCACACATTTTTATTGGTATCTAATTAAGTCAAGAATATCAGCATCTGATCAAGGCATTTTTTAAAAACAATAACCAGTCTACGATTCCCCCTCACCATCATCCTGCTCCTCACCAGACTAAATATAAAGTAGGAATTATTAGGAGATTACATTTATGTGTGGTCTAAAGTTTCGCCACTAAAAAAAGTATCACGGGGCTATATCATGGTATATTAACGCAAAATAATGTGAGAAGCAGGAAGTGCTGTGAACATTCCCATTTTCCGCATAACAGAGGTTTCTTGTATTATATTGCACTGCATATTTATAAATGTACAAAATGTTATTAATCTAGTTTCAATTGTAGTGAAAAAACATGATTAAGTTGAAACAAACTGTGTAAACTGCTGTGCAACGTATGGGTAACACTAATTCACCAGTTAAAGAGATATAATTTAAGGATAAGTTGTGCCACAAATTCTGACCGTACTATAAACATAAATTGTAATCATATGACTATCATTGTTATCATTATCACCATTTTATCATTAGTATTAGTAGTTGCAGATTGTGATAAAAAAATAAACAGTGTCACATCCATCTAGCACTTTCTAAAAATTTTTAACATCCATCTGCGAACAGGACAAATCTTAAAAACTACCCTAAAAAACAAAATTCAGCATGCCCCCTTAGGGATTCGAACCAAGGCCAGCTGCACCAGTCCAGTATGATACCAACGGAGACAAAGGTGTGCCCTTAAACAAAGTATCAGCATGGAAAAACAATCTCGTAAACAGCTGCTAACTCTGTTTTAAGTCTTTAAAAAAATGTGCAGTCAAGGCATCCTTTTCTGGTTGAAAATAAGGTTTGTACTTTTTTTTTTTTCAATTTCCAAAAGTTGGCAGCTCTTCACGTGTTATTAAATGACTAAAAGTGAGATCTTTTAAAACACATCAAGTCAACAAGCGGTAAGAATCCAGATGTCTCCCCCCTTTTTCTTTTCATTAACAGTCTGCGCGAACTCTATTTAAAATGAAGAAGTTCTAAAGTTCTTTGTTTCCCCCAAAAGTTCGCATTATCAGGGTTATATTGAACCTCTAGGTCCAGCCAGAAATTCATGACTTCCTAAAACAATACCATTTCTGTCAGTTCAATTCCACAAAGGTGATGTAATAGTGTGTGGCATGACAAACATCAGGCTCAGTTGGAAAGCATATGGCTCTTCTTCCATCTAGCATTGGACCATACTAGGTCAATTTTCAAAGCATTATATTATAACACTAACACCAGAGAAATATAATCACTCTCCTGAGAAAACCAACCAAGGAGAAAATCCGTCTGTAAAAATTTAATACACTGAGTACTTCGAGGAAGAAATGGGCCAGTGAAAAATGCAGGAGAGAAATAAAATGAAAGTACAAGCAGAATTTCAGATCATATTGAGGAGTTGCATAAAATCTTTCATCATAATATAATGAAAATAAATTTATGTGGCATCAAAACAGGATGATACCACAAAAAAATAATACTAGAGACCTCTACAACAGCGCAAGATGTGGTGTGAGAAAGCCCTGAGATTGAGAGGAATGAATGTAACAAGTGTACTTCTGTCCATAGCAAAGCAAGAGCAACAAAAGTGTAAAAAAGTTCAGACTATAGCCAGCCACTTTTTTACTCAGCTTCAAACCCTGTGGCTAAAGACGCTGCTTATTTGCAGATTTTCCCAGTTGCAGGAGCATCACTCCCTTATCTATTCTTAGTATACACCTAAACATTAAAAAGTTGAAATCTCAAAACACTACACTTTAGAATACACCTACAAAAACATGGTACAACAGAGGGGTGAGTACTTTTCGAGACTCCTGAATCTGCTGCAGCTTATTATACACCAATGCGGCTTATTTGCGAAAAAAAAGTTCAGATTTTAAAAAAATGTTTTGTGGGTGCAGCTTATAACAGGTGCACTCAACAGCCCGAACTTTACGACAATCTTTCAAAGTTAAGAAGCAAAATCATATGTTACCTCGGAACTTCTTCGGGGGGTTGTTGAGATCTCCTGCATCTGGTTGCACCACAGACCGGTCATCGACCAGGCTGAAGAAGAATAATTATAAGAAAGTATTTAAAGTATACATACTAACTGCACAGATTATATTTATTTAGCAAGAGGGAAAATAACATTAAAAAATTAAGTCATTAGAGTCAGTAAAATTATCACATCATTAGAGAAAAAAAAATTGTGGGCAGCTGCACGGAAGACAGAAGTCCATTAAATATTCTAACACATGAAGCAGCTCTCTGGCACAAGCACAGATTCGATCAAAATCAATGGCAAGAAAGTTAAGTTACTACAATATAATACACTAATCTAATCCTTACCCTCAGTTCACAAGGAATGAAAAACGCTTGTCAAGAGAAATATTTTATGAATGTAAAACAGCCAGATATATCACAGCAGCACAGAAAGCAAAATTTTCATTCTAAAACAAAAGAGAACAAGTTTATCCATGATTCATCATCATGAATAAATACACCATGAGTATATATATGTTATGTCTGTGTACACATTAGAGTGGATAAATGAGTGTGAGCTTCCATGGATAGAGTGTGCACATTGTGGACGGCTTTTGGTGGTTTTACTCTGTGCATTGATCTGAAGATGTAATACTGACATGATGGAGGTCCTTCAATAAAAAAACGTTTAGTTCTAAAGGAACAAATCACGCCTACTTTACCAAACATTATCAAACAAGATGTATTGGTGACAAATGGAACAAGTTGTAAACTATCAGCAGCTTACCCAAGGGTGGACAGGAATCCATTGACAGTACCCTCAGCATACAAAGAGACAATGTCTCCAATATGCACAAAATTAGTAGCCATTGCTGTATAAATCCCTCCTCAGTCCGAAGTAATCCTCATCAGAATTCACTCAAAGAACATAGTATGTGGCATCACTCTATAGAATTTTTAGAAGAACACATGATCAATGATTATGCAATAAGAAATAGGTGTGTTCCTGACGGTTCTTCATTAAAAGGTAAACAGACAAACAAATTACAATTAACATGCCAATGCCAAAGCATGTTCAAAACATAACTTTCTACAAAATAAACCAGCTCTCAGTACCATAAATTGGTATTATTTAAATATATAAATATGGATTAGAGGTTAAACTAACCGTACTAACGTTGTTAATCAATGTTAAAACAATCATAAATTTGCTCCTCTCTCTTCAATGAGTCAAAAACGGAAAACTTTCTTTCAATGTTTGCAGCCTCCAAAGAAAGATTTCACTACTTGAAGTATTCTAAACAAAAAAAAAAGCTGTGTAGAGAAGAAAGCATAGATCTTGCTGCTGATCAAGAAAACACTTACTTTTAATTTTAACTTTAAGATAAAGGATTTACATCAAATAGAAGAGTGCAAGCGAAAGTGACCTTTACTTACCAAGACTACCTTTTTAACCTTTCTACCTAAATTCACCCTCTGATTCTGTGCAACAGCATTGCACAATATCCTTGTAGTGAACATACAACTTGACGGTAGGGAACAACAAAGTAGGCCTATCATTTCAAGATATTCTCTAACTGAAATGAGAAACTGATTGTAACAACAGGACTCACCTAGTTACAATACTAGTATATGTGTCAAAAAGGTAGCCCGTAGACAATTTATAGCAGAAAAATACCTTGGCCATGAGGAAACAAAAAATGTATCTTAAGTGCAGGCCGCGTATGAGGGTTTGGGACAGTCCTATAAAAACTATTTTTCAAAAGTCTCTTGACAAGTCCCATTTTTAAAAAAAACCAAGTCCGATTTGCTGTCTTTTAAATGCAGACTTACTTCTAGTTTCTAGTTAGAAAAATCTCTAAAATTAGTCTAGATGAGACATTTTATAATAGGTTGGCTTACTTGTTTAGCCCAACAGTGACATCAATTGACAGGGAGGAAAGGAACACACAAAAATTAAGCCTGAACAACTTTTATATTTTTATTTTAATAAAAGTTTAAGCCTCATTTTGACCTTCGGATGAAGAGGAACGAGAATCTGAATATTATAGCCTACTATCTAACTTGGACCAAAAAGAATTCAATTTGTTCAACATTCAAGGCAGACTTTTATCAACATGAAGCTGCAGCGAGCACCTAGCACACCTCTGTGATTGGCCCAAAATATCTGACGTATTTCCGCCATCTATTTTTGTCGTCTTTCGGGGCTTCCCTCGCCAGTTGACTAGGTCTCACCGAGTTGGGCCCGCTTTGCCGCTTAGAGTGCGATAGGCTACGTCATAAGGTTTCATCGCCGACTGCTTGGGCTGTGAGCGCGCGTGTGTGTGCGCGCACGTGCTTGTGAGTGTGTGTGCGTGCGTACACGCTAGTGTGAGTGTGTGTGTGCAACTTTGAGGAGAAGGTAAATTTATGGAATGAGAATAGCTGAAATTGTTTATATATATAAAAGACAACACAAATTAATATTTTAAAAAATTTTAACACACTGAGATCTAGTCAACAGTTACTGGCGGGGGAAACCTAAGAGTTTTTTTGGGGGGGAACCCCGGAAGACAAAATACATGACGCAAATACGTCTCATCTATATTTGGGCCAATCACAGCCATCATGTGCTCAGGTGCTCGCAGTAGCTTCATGTCTTTTATGTATCAGCAGAGACTGAAAATCTACATTTGAAATTTTAAACTGTCAAGGGAGACACTATGCCAACTTCAACGGCAATGAAATAAAGAGGGAGAGCTGAAAAATTCCTAAACTAACTTCAGTGTCAAACAGTACTCCTATTGATAATCTGGGCCCTATTAAAAACTAAAGAATGATTCTAATCACTTACCATCTCTGAACACCAAGTTTTTTTTAAGCAAATAAATAAGTCTTTCAGACACTTTAAATGACATGAAGCTACAGTGAGCACCTAGCACATCTCTTAGATTGGCCCAAATATAGATGACGTATTTCCGCCATCTATTTTTTACATCTTCCGGGGTTTCCCCCAAGACTCATGAGTTTCCCTCGCCAGTAACTGTTGACTTTGTGTATAACTTTGTGTTATCTTTTATAAACAATCTCAGCAATTCTCGTTCCATAAATAAATCTACCTTCTTCTCAAAGTCGTACACACACATACACACAAGCGCGAGTGCGCACACACGCACAGTCAAGGCAGTCAGCGATGAAACCTGGAGACGTAGGTTAACCATCGCGCGCTTATACGGTTAGATCTTGTTAACTGGCGAGGGAAGCCCCAGAAGACGACAAAAATAGATGGCGAAAATACGTAATCTAGATCTAGATTTTCTATATTTGGGCCAATCACAAAGGAGCGCTAGGTGCTCGCAGTAGCTTCATGTCTTTAAATGCTTTACTTTTATTAAAACGAAGGCAAGTTAGGCTTTTATATTAAAATTTATCCAGCCAATCTGTATAGATCTAGATCTAGAAATCTAGATCTAGTCTATTGCATAAAAATTGGCGACCATTACAATACATTTTAGACTGATTAAATCATAAAAATAAAACGAGACTACAGACTTTACTATAAAAGTTTTTTTTTAAAAAGAGTTGGCCTAGCCTTCTAGTCTATTCAAGATCTTAGATCTAGGCCTCTATAGATCTATATATATATAGATTCTAGATTTCGAAGTGACTATTTCTACCAACGTACGGGAAAATAAAGCTGAACTCATTTCTCCTAACGGTTTCCGATCTCGAGATTTTTTTGGCTATTTGCGAGATTTAGGCGTCATCCTTTCATTCTGTGAGGACTGGGAAGAAGCATTTTTTACATCAAATTCAATTTCTAGAGCGATACTTCAGTTGTGGTTGGGGCAGCGTTCCCGGACTATACTTTCTTCATTTGAAAATACCTTCAAAAGGTACTGCGAGAAAACAAGACTGCTCGACCTAGGCAGTAACCTATTTTGCATTTAGTCACCCAGCAAAAACTAAAATCCTTCATCATGTAAAAAAAAAATGCCTCCCCCCCCCCCCCCCCACACACACCTTACACACACACACTCACACAATATATATACGAAGTGGCTAGCCGTACTTAAGTACGGCTAGACTGCCAGTCTAGCCGTACTTAGATCTAGGTTTGGCCCTATCGACTCAAGCCTGTTAAGTACAGAATCTAGATCTAGTTATTATTCAGGTTCAAATACATGCAAGTCAGTAAGGCACCTTTTGGTTTTGTCTGAAATACAATTACTTTAGGCATTGCAAACTAAAAATTTCATTTACAATTCATCCATCAATATTAAGTACGGCTAGCCTGACAGTCTAGCTGTCCTTAAGTACGGCTAGAACTGACAGTCTAGCCGTCCTTATCTTAGGCCCTATTAACATTAGAAAACAAGAGGTTGAAAATACATCACTGTCATTAAGGCACCTGGTTTCGTCTCATACTCTAGGTACTGCACACAAAAAATTTATATTTACAATTCAGTAGGCCTATTTTTTTTTTTAAGTCAGTCTAGCCATCATATTTAGAATAAGTACGGCTAGACTGCCAGTCTAGCCGTCATTAAGTACGGCTAGCCTCTTCCTATATATGCACACTCACACACACACACACACACACACACACACACACACACACACACACACACACACACACACACACACACACACACACACACACACACACACACACACACACGGGCCACTCCATTCGCTTATTTATCATCTACAAATCTCGAGAATGGAAACCGTTCGGAGAAATAGAGTTCAAGTTTATTTTCACGAACGTCTGGAGAAATAGAGCCAGCCTATAGACCTAGATTTTAGGGCGCTTTTTCGGTAGTTCCCACCCCGCAATTGTTATTCACGGGTTTTGGCCCCAAAAGTAGGGGGTTTCAGGGAGGCTTGCCCCCCTGACCTAACAAAAATAGGAAGGGGGGTTTCAGGGGGGCATGCCCCCCTGAATTTTACCACAATTTAATGTTTTGCTGTTGTTAGGTTTGATATCTTAGCTCACCGCGAATCAAACGTATAGATGTAGATCTAGAATCTAGATGTAGGTCAGGCTCAAATAAGGGGGGTGGAAACTACCGAAAAAGCACCGATTTTAGGCCCCTACTAATGATAATGATGAGAAAAAGCTATCTAGCCTTTTATGCCTTCTAACCTAATGTGGGGGGGGGGGAGGCCTGACTAGATCTAGAATCTGGATCTGGATCTGGATCTAGATCTAGATTCTAGATCTAGATGTAGATCTAGATCTAGTCTATCTAGAATCTAGATCTATCTAGATCTTAACTTAGTCTAGATTAGATACAGTCCTCTAGACATCTAGAATCTAAAATCTAGATCTAGATTTTTTTTGAATTTTTAAAACGCTCTTCAGTTTCTCTTTCTCCACAAATCATAGTCTAATCAATGGTTTGCTGGCTTTGTTATTGTTGAGTATTAGATTCTAGATCTAGTATTGCTAGCTAAGAGTTTACAATTTACAGCAGAGAATTTAAGATAAACAACTTCATTTGCTCTAGATCTAGATCTAGATTAGATCTCTGTCAAATGCAACAAATCCTCTGACACGGCACTGAAAGTGACACACAAAACTTAGAGACCTAACACAAGAGTGGCCTAGCCTAAGCTACAGGTGTCGAGGTATGCCCACTATTGTTCTGACACTGACATCATCATATTTCTGCCGGGCTTTCTCCACCGATTCAAGATTCGCAATCTAAAACTGCAATTTATAAAAACGTTTCCTGAATTCTATACAGACACTCTAACGAAAACACAACCCAAAGTAGTAAAAGAAATATTAATCATCATTTCACCTGATCACATTAACACGGTTGCATTCTGAAGGTAACCACACCCTAGCTTTTCACTTTCCAAAGCAGCAGACGAGCCAGATAGATTTGTACACTGCACAGATAGGCTAGGCCTTGCCCAGCGGACGGGAAGGGGGAAACACAAGGCTGATTCAATACGGAACTCGGAACTCTTGACGCTTGACGGAAGATTGTCACGATTGACCAGATAATCGTTGACTTACATCAATGCTAAGGTTGTAAAACACTCGGGATACATCTTTTACGATCTTATAACATGTATTCGGTGTATTCTTTTAGATTAACATCCCCATTTAAAACAAAATATGACCATCTGTAGTGCGTTTTTGGTTATGAGGATTCACAGAGCTTTCACAGTCCATGTCTAAGGAAACTCTTTGTTTGTCCTAAGTGGCAAGGCAGGAGGAGAGTTGTTTTGCCTAAAAACGAAAAAAAAGTATAGGCCTACGGGGAGATTTGTTTGTTTTTGTAAGTGTTTTACGGCGCTCGCAACTGCATATGGTCATTTGAGCGCGCGGGACACACTAAACTTTTTCAGTTGGTAGGAAATTTTGAATTTTGCCCGGGTGGCGGCCGAAGCCTACTCTTATCGATTTTAGACCACTAAAGGATCTTTAACGTGCACAACTTGCACACGGGACCTCCGACATTTTTCACCCTTGTCCGAGAAGGCTAGGTGTAGATCTTTCCTACCAGAAGATCAGGGGTGGGGCTGAAAGACAGCAGTAAGAAGAAGCCAATGAGTAGCAGTAGAAAGGCTGCAGAAAGAATCAGGAGCCCAGAGGAGGGGGCAAAGGAGGTGAAGGGGTGGGGGGCAGAAAGAGGAGAAGAAAGCAGACGACAGAACATTGCTAGAGAGTAGGAAAGGAGGTGAAAGGAGACAAATTTAGAGAAGAAAATGTTCTGGTCGCTACCCGGATTCGAACCCGGGACCTTTGAATGAGAGGCGAACACCTTAACCTCTAGGCCACGAGAGCCCCCACGGGGAGATTTCATAGGCTATAAACGCTAGAATAAAAACAACAATAAAAGGTTGCCTGTGTACTTAAATCCTGTCGCCATCACATTAGGCAGGCATGGGCCTAGTTTTAGGTCTTGGCCATTGCCAGGCAATCATCCAAATGTGCACGTTATGTTATAAGTTGCATCGTAGAATTTTGCTGGATTCGAGTACATACAAGGACCTTACAACAAACGGCATAATAACTTCCTTGGATACGTTTTATAGGGTTGAGATTAGATGGGCTGAAATAACGTTATTTACCAAGGACCTTAGAATAAAGGACTCTCCTTTCTCTTCGCTACACCGCCCGCGGCGTGCCCAATTGAACGGATTAAAAGGCCGCCACCTGTGGTCAAATCTGCGTGAACTGTGGTTTATTCTTTTTGTATTAGGTCTAGGAGGCTTTAGACTTTAGGCCTTGTAGGATAGTAAAGCTGGACTACAGTGTGTGTGAGGGGGTAGAAGAGGGTGGGGCTGGGTTAAGTGGTGAAGTGGACCTGGGAACAGAAAGAAAGGAAGAAAAATAAGAGAGAGAGAGAGAGAGAGAGAGAGAGAGAGAGAGAGAGAGAGAGAGAGGGGGGGAGTGAAGAGAGAGAGAGAGGGGGGGGGGGGGGTACAGAGCTCGACTATGGCTGAATAAAGGGCTTATAATGTAATATATAGGGGAAAGAGGGGACAAAAGACTGATATCATAAGAACTTCTTATTTATCTATGAGTTTTAAAGTTTTAATCCCCATTATGACGAGCAGTCGTGCAACAGACTAAAGTGAACTATAGTGTATTTTCTCCTTATAGTTAAAAAATCAAGAATTTTAGGGGGTAAAATAAGAAGAAAACATTAATTGTCCTAATGACAGAAAAACTATCAAACAGAATAGGAAAACAATTAAATCTTTCGATAACACCCTACTGCAAGAATTCGTCATTACAAGAAATGATGAGAAACAAAATACAGACTATTGGATTTGGGACAATGATTGCATGATTTTAGTACCATTAATTAACTAGCTTATGTGCTATGGTGAAAGTAGGGGCCTATTCACTTTAGTTAACGCTAAGCCTTTATGCATACACATGAACAAAGAGCAGAAGAAAGTCAAGATCCGCTTTATCTGATTCTGATTGCTAATCATGTGTCTGTGTCTATGAGCGCAGTCATTTCCTTTTCCTTTTCTTTTACTCAATATTATATCTTTATAATATTATCTATACAGCGTACAGGTTAATTGGCATTTACTAAATGTATGCACTTACAATTTAAAGCACCCTACACTGTTTGTTATGAGAGCATAGATAACCAATAGATAGGCCTACATATTAGTATTTTGTTACCAGCTAACTTTGACCTAATAATATACATGTAGTAGCATTCAAGCTAGTGCTGGGCGGCGAGATTCCCTATTCTTGCAAGCTAGGAATCGTAGGACCCGACTCCGAACCCAATTACGTTCTTTCTAATGATGTGATTTCTTCCGATGGTTACAAGGTTGGCTCCGGACATCTTCGGGATTTAGGATGGCCTTTATTTAGGAACACTACAAAGAATCAACCTTTATTTTTCAAAAATAAATTCTAAAAAAAAAGAGAAGACTTTAATAATTAAGGTAACTGGTGACCGTTGGTTTACATAAAAAGGAGTCGAAACTTTTCTTCCGTACCATTAATCATGGGAACCGGTTCCGGGTTCGATTCTTCGCCCAGCTCTAATTCAAGCAGCCTGCAACACACTGACCATTGTTCCGCTGCCAGAGAGAGAGAGAGAGAGAGAGAGAGAGAGGGGGGGGGGGGGGAGGGGCTACTATACAGCCACGCAGTGCTGCCCAATGCTCACAGTGCCAGAGACAGTACTAAAGGCTCATATATGTAGTAAAACACCTTTAAGTAGCCTACCGCACCAACTTAGAACGCTGAAGCCGTGGAAAATTTATTTTTTTATTTTATTTTAAAAAGCATTGGCAGCCCAAGAAACATGCTTTAAAAATCAATAGAGGTTCATCAACCATCCAGCTATTATATAAAATGACTTCGTTTGGTATTTACCTCAGTGTAGTGTGTCCATTCGTTGTTTAATTATGTTTTGTTTGCCTGGTTGCGTCGGCGACTAAAGTCGCCAGCGGTAGTGAAAATGTGAGCGCAATGCGCATACTACGGCTAAAGTCACCGACGGTATGGGGTTCTCGTGGCCTAGAGGTTAAGGTGTTGGCCTCTCATTCAAAGGTCCCGGGTTCGAATCCGGGAAGCGACCGAAACATTTTCTTCTCTAAAATTTTCTCCTCCCTCCTTCTTTCCTGCTCTCTAGCAATGTTCAGTCGTCTGCTTTCGTCTCCTCTTTCAGCCCCACCCCCCTCACCTCCTTTGCCCCCTCCTCTGGGCTTCTGACTCTTTCTGCAGCCTTTCTAATGCTACACATTGGCTCCTTCTTACTGCTGTTTTTCAGCCACACCCCTGAACTAATGGTAGGAAAGATCTACACCTAGCCTTCTCGGACAAGGGCGAAAAATGTCGGAGGGCCCGGGTGCAAGTTGCGCACTTGTGTTCTAAAATCGATAAGAGTAGGCTTCGGCCACCACCCGGGCAAAATTCAAAATTTCCTACATACTGAAAATGTTTAATGTCTTCTGCGCGTTCATACGACCTTATGCAGTTGCGAGCGCCGTAAAACACTTACCCCCCCCCCCCCCCCCCCCCCCACTAAACTAAAAAAAAAACCCCGACGGTACAGTTTGATTATTGCGATAAAGATAGAGTAGGTCTATAGAATTTTTGACTGCACAACGCAGTCTCCGTTCTTTTTTTTAACTTCCATGCCTTTTGCCTATTTCAACAAGATCTTCATTACAGTACTCAGACGGAGCGCACGGAACGGTTTGTGTCCGGATCAAAAGATAATATTAAACATTACAACCTCTGTGCGTGGTATAGATATTATACAGACATCAGACAGCCCTGTTATTATTATTATTTTTTTAAATCTGGGAAAAAGACAACAAGGAATGTTCCAAAACGTTTTGCTCTGAAAGTGAGAGAGAGAGAGAGAGAGAGAGAGAGAGAGAGAGAGAGAGAGAGAGAGAGAGAGAGAGAGAGAAAGAGAGAGAGAGAAAGAGAGAGGGAGAGGGAGGGAGAGAGAGAGAGAGAGAGAGAGAGAGAGAGAGAGAGAGAGAGAGATAGAGAGAGAGAGAGAGAAAGGGGGGGGGGGGGGGTTACTATACAGCCACGCAGTGCTGCCCAATGCTCACAGTGCCAGAGACAGTACCGAAGGCTCATGTAGTGACGTTTCGTAAATTTTTAAGTCATCACCTGCCATTATTATAATATTAGTATTATCATAGTGCGGTTTAAAAAAATCATGGCGCAAGTTATCCTGGCATATCTCTTTGCACCCGTAAATGACATACGTCACTGCTAACCAATGACACTTATTAGTGGCAAAACTTATTACAAGAAATTAATTTTTATATGGTATTTTTTTTTCTTGTTCAGTAATTTTAGTTTTAGTAGAGGTTTTACGGCGCTCGCAACTGCATAAGGTCATATGATGAGCGCCAGAAAATTAGAGGTGTTACAAGAAAGTAAATAATACAACAAAGAAGAAGGGGAGATAAGGCAAGGACGATAGACGTTCGATAGGAAAGAATCTAAGAAGCAAACCACACCAGAGCACCCGCCAACCACCCACTAATTATATGGTAGACCTTTTCGCACTAAGGTTCCCAAATCATAACATGCTATTAGTAAAATGTCACGATTAGAAATACATGAAGGGCTTGCTTTTAAAAGCGATATTGTCCCTGCTGTACTGTAAACTAATGCTGTGGGATTTTGAGGAAACAAAAATTCATCGAAGCTTTGAAGCGTGAGCTCACTATTCTTGCTATTCGAATAACTCTGTCGAATGTGGTTTTTTCTTGTATGATATGATAGGTCCGCTATTCATCATTCACTAACTATTCACAGCTCATCGAATGTTTTTTGTTTCTTTTTAGACGATAAGTCCAGCTCTAACTTCCGCTTTTCGAAGCGCTTTCGAATTATTTTTTCTTATATTATACGATAAGCTTTCCCTTAATTTCTTGACAATAGCCTACAGTCGACTACGGACGAGTTGAAATGAAGTCGTTGGGGGTTGGGAAGTTTGTTGGGATCACAAAAGCAAGGGGCATACTTTTTTTTCCACTGCCCATATCTTAATTTTTGCACAATGTCACAAATGACGGAGACAGGTGCATTCATCAACTTTATTATTCACCGCGAGCTTGCGAACGTGTGCATCTGTGTGTGTGTGCGTGTGTGTGTGTGTGTGTGTTTGTTTGTGTGTATGTGTGTGTGTGTGTGTGTGT
>NW_004797298.1:1729419-1768736 GCF_000002075.1 Aplysia californica | reverse complement strand
AAACGAACTTTATACGGGGTGCCTATTGCGGATGGGATCGGGTCGAGGGCTAGTTAAGAACGTATAGGTCGAGGGCGATCGCCTCACTCGTCAGTTTGTATTCGAGTCGCGGAGTCGGGCGCGATTGGCTTGTGCCACGATAGCCGCTTTGCGCGCTTAATCTGGCTAGCAAACCGCCCCGACCAGACCCGATCCCGGGCGCGTGCACACACAAAACTGAATGCTTGCAGTTGCAGCCGGGGGTAAAAAACAAAACAAAACAACAACAACACATCAACTCAAGTGTTTTTACGTTTGAGTTGAACTTAACACAATTGTTTGATATTAACATGTAAAGATCAAGGGTTGGAGTTGGGACCTGAGAAAAAGATCAGCTTCACCAAAGATCAACTCAAGCCAGTTTAACACAAGTGGAGTTGACTTTTGTTCCATCTGGTCACTTTCGGTCGCGATTTTCTTACTGCCAATCATATATCTTTCCCACCGTAGGATTCTTTGATCTAAACGACACCAAAAAATGAAGCAACCCACCCGTTCTCACGCCGCAATTACGAACAGTGGAACACTTTCCTAGATCGCTTAGCCTTAAGTCAATCGGGCGGCCGGGCGGGATTTGGAATAGATCAAAGGAGTTTACAGTTCTGAACTCCTTGAATAGATCGCGCCTAGCGAAGTAGACCTTTCACCTAAAGGGGCACCTAGGCTAATAATCTGTCCTTTATTTTTTAATGAAATTTTGGAATTTCGAGTCCGCAATGGACTAGGCTACCTGCTCAGAAACATGACATTATCAACTGCCAAGAAATAATAATAAAATATTGTTCGCCGTTGTCCTGTTCGAGCTCAGTTTTGTACTTAATCTAGCGTCTGCGTCCGCGGCCGCGACCCGCGAATGGCGCCGAGATTTTTGGCAGTTTTTGGTCCGCGATTTTTGCACTATTCCAACAAAACACCACCGCCGGGAAGAAAAAATTATTTAAAAACAGCAACAAAAACTGGGAATAATATTCGTGAAAAAAAAAGAAACCAAACCTGCTTACTTTTAGAAAGAAAGTTTATTTTCACTTTCGCTTCACTTCGTCTCTTTCTCACTTGTTAACACACGTTGATTTGTAATGTTCAAGTGAAGAATGTAAGTAGGCTACATTACTTGCATACTATTTATATTGCTGTTTCTTTTTCTTCATGTTTCCCTCTTTGTTGTGTTTTATTTTGTTGGTGTGTTAATTTTTTTTCACGTTATTGTTCTGATGTGTTGTTTTTCCATATTTGTGCGTGTGTTTAGAAAGCGAAATGTTCTTCCTACCCTTTAAAAAAAATGTGTTATAGTTATGTTACAGCGTGTCTCCACCAAAAACGAATACTTACACTGGCAAGCCTCTTGTGTGTGATTCCACGATCTAGATCTACATGTTAGATCCTGTACTTTTTCTTGAATTTCACGCGTTTAGGGTTAAAACGGCCAGATGGATGGGTTGACATACTCCCTTATATTTGTTAATTTTTGTGGTTGTTTATTTGCTGTTCTAATTTTAATTTCATTCTGTAGTGAAACCTTTATTTTTCACGTTTTCACACTGTTTGTGGGTGGTTGGCGGGTGCTCGGTTGTGTTTTAAGCTTTTTCTTTCCTATGAAACATAAATCGTCCTTATCTCCCCTTCTTCTTTTTTATGTCTGTTACTCTCTTGTAACACCTATAATCTTCTGGCGCTCATAAGACCGTATGCAGTTGCGACGAGCGCCGTAAAATCTCTTCTAAAACTAAGCACTCTGTGTGGCTGCAAATTATACTCTGGATGCTTAAAACAGAGCACAAGAAATTCTGGTGTTTTAATTAGTTATCTCTATCACTCAACATATTTGGCAACTTTTTGAGCAACTTTTGCCAATTTTGTTGCAACTTTTGGACAAAAAAATGGCAAACAAACGCAGGTGCTAGCTCAATATTTTTGTGCGGTCCTCAGCCTGTTTGTGATACCGGTAAGAAAAAAAAAGGTTTTATACATTGACATATTTATGATGCAATCTTGTCAAAAATACTTCTTTCTTTTTTTGTCACCTTAAAAGTTCTTCATTTTGATACCCTGGTTCCGAAGTACCTAGATATATCATTTTTAACTACATAATGTATTGTATGTAGTTTTCAAAAAGTTTATGATATAAACGAGAATTTTATCACTCGCAGGCGGCAGCGTCATGCAGCCGGACGCACAAAACTCATACATCAGGCCGTGCCAGATTGTTGTTGCGGGTGGCCGACCAAACAATTTGCTGGCAGCTGTAGGGGCTCTTGTGGTCAAGAGGTTACGGTGTTTGTCTCTCATTTAGAAGGTCCCAGGTTCGAATCCGAAAAGCGGCGGAAAATGTTCTGTCGTCTGCTTTCGTACCCACTTTCTGCCCCCACCCCCTCACCTTTGCCCCCTCCTCTGGGCTCCAGACACCTTCTGCAGCCTACTGCTACTCCTTGGCTCCTGCTGCTGTCTTTCAGCCATGCCCCTGATCTAAGAGTAGGTAAGATCATCTATATATACACCTAACCTCGGACAAGGGCGAAAAATATCGGAGGTCCCGTGTGCAAGTTACACACGGTAAAGATCCCTTGGGGGTCCAAAATCGATAAGGAGTAGGCTTCGGCAGCCACCCCGACAAAATTCAATATTTTCTATTTACTGAAAATGTTTAATGTAAAACACTTAACAACAACAACAACCCCCTCCCCCCAAACCACCCCCCCCCCCCCTAAAACAACAACAACAACCCCCCCCCCCCCAAAACAACAACAACAACAACAAACAAAAAGAAAAACAAAATAAAAACACCAACTTTAACCGACCTTCCACGCATAGGCCCTAAGCTCTGCCTCTAACAATAACATTTTCGTTTAAAAACTAACTGAAACTACGTCATGTCACAAAAATAATACCCAATTCGGAACCTGTGATCAAAATTAGCAATGTGAATTTGTCGCACGCAGAGTTTGATCTCAAAGTTCGATCTGTCGCACGCATTGCAGAGTTTGATCCCCGAGTTTGATTCTCGAGTGTTCAGATTTTTTTAAAAATCGAATACCGCTCCTCAGTCACACGGTCTCTTTGCCGGCTGCCGGATAATGGAGTGTTGTGTATCCCTCTTAATCCAAGTTAAGCCCTTATAAGGGACCTTAGAATAATTAACCAGTAGGCATAATGTTATTGGTGGCATCGCTTCCCCGTATTTTGTCATTATTTTGATGTTTTTGCAGGTTTGATTTTTTTCTCGAAAACATAATTATTATATATTATCTAAAAGGCAGGCATGACAAAGGTTAAAGTGGTGTGTGTTGTTCTGCAATAAGAAATTAAACAATTTAGATCTAGCCCCAAAACAGTGCATCTGCGTACGGGTCTGAAAGTAAAATACCAATTAAAAATCTCTTAGGCTGGCTCTGGAGGGCAGAAAACTGCAGCATGCCTCCCAAATGAACTACATAATTATTGTAAAAAACACTCACATGATGTACATAAAAAAAATAGATGGTTATTGACACGAACATTTAATAATCAAATTCATGAGAATTGCAGTTGACATTGAAACGATCAATAGTTTCAACTTATGTAAATTTTCCATGCTGACCCCCCCAAAAAAAACACACACAAAAACAACACAAAACAAAACAAAACAACAACAACAACAAAAGAAACCCCCAAAAGAACCATTTTTCTTTATACACTATAACCTACCTAGACCTTAACAAATCGGTACAACTGACACTCCCCCACCCACACTACTCACTCATAATAATCACATCTACAACTACAAGGCTATTATTATTAGTCTGGCTTCAACTTCTCAAGTAATGAAGTTGCCACCCACCACTGGTAATAGCAAAGATAGTACATAACAAGATGGGCCACTCAGCCAAAAAAGTGTCCGCAGGAAGTGCGCTCTTTGCTTCAGATGGCGCTGCAGTCTGTTTTGAAGCTCTCTTTCGTTTTTCCAGAAGAAGAATAGGAATAGCACCCCCTGCGTGCGCAGATCGACTGCTGTTCATCAGCAGTTCAAGTTCGTTCAGTGTGGAGTTTTAGTTTTTTAAAATTTTAATGACCTCTCGCCTTTCATTCTAAAGTCAAATTAAACGAAGAAAACAATCACCCTTTCCTCCGGAAGAGGTTTTTTGCCAGCGTAATCATTTAAAATTTCGAAATTTATCCCAAAACTTGCTAGTTTCACTTTGATTTTTAAAACTCAAGTAGGGTAACTCTGTTCGCAAAAGGTGCACTTTTGTGAAGAGGGCGCCACCACATTTTGAGGATACTTTTTTAATTGGCTCAAAGAGAGAAGTGGCCCCTCTTGTTATGTAGACTCTTTGGTAATAGTAATACAGTCATGTACTTCCGGGAGTCCGGGAGGTAGGCCCACCAGAGAGTTTACAGTAATACTATTAGATCTACTGTAAACCCTCTCTGGGCCTACTCTTGTCTACATTCACCGAACTCCGGTGAAAGATTTTAAGTCACCCACCAGCGATAAAATTATGCCTGTTGCCTGTTGCAGCAATGGTGGTAGAAGAACCAAAACATAAAAGCGGCAAATGTGAAAATGCAGAAATTGTATCTCACGTTAAACTGTGAACGTGGGCGAAATTCTATATTATCCACCTAATCGGAGGTAAGTGAAACAGGTATCAGTGCTAGATCTAATCTACGAGAAATGAACGAGTTATGACGAATATTGTCTCAAAACTCACCAAAGAACGTCCCGTATTTTGTTTTTTAAAAATAAAGTGTACCAAAAATTAATTGATTAAAAAATCCGTAACTTTTTTGTTTATTGATGGATTTCAAAAATTCAAAAAGTTCCATGCTCTGTCAAGATAGGGCTACAAAATGCACCTATTTGCAAACACTTTCTGGCAAAAAAGGTTTTTCGTGGTCATTGCTAGTATGTTTTTAACTCATTCGCTACGTATTATTTTCGGCTTGTGGACGAATTTTTTTCGGGAGGGCGAAATGAGATGATGACTAGTGGGCAGTTAAAAGGTCTTTGGGGCCACAAATTCAAATAAATATCAATGTATTATACCAATATTTTCAGTATGGTTTGTAGAATACATCTCTCTGTAATGTTTATTTATGTATTTTTCAACTTTTGTTCCTTTGCGCTTTTTCGGTAGTTCCCACCCCCCTTATTTGATAGAGCCTGACCTACATCTAGATCTATATACGTTTGATTCGCGGCAAGCTAAGATGTCAAACCTAACAACTGCAAAACATTAAATTGTGGTAAAATTCAGGGGGGCATGCCCCCCTGAAACCCCCTACCTTGTTTTTATTCGGTCAGGGGGGCAAGCCCCCCTGAAACCCCCCTACTCTTGGCTTGGGGCCAAAACCGGCGAATAACAAATGCGGGGTGGGAACTACCGAAAAAGCGCCTGTTCCTGTAAGAGGCGATTATGCAACGCAATTTTGATAGGATGCGGATAAAATTTGAAAATAAAAAAATTTATAATCTTTGGAGAAACTCAAAAAATATGTTTGCACCTAGTCAAATGATACATCAAAATAACCATAAATGAATATAGAATTGGAAAATATTGAAAAGTTTGCTGTTATTTACATACATTCCATAATATTTGTACATGTGGATCATAACATCCGATATATTGAAAAAAAAAAAAAAAATTTTATAATCTTGAAAAACGATCACAAACAGGAAAAAACCCACTCGTATCTTATATGGAATTATTCAGAATTGCATTTGGAATAAGCCTATGTCTTGAGAGGCACTTTTTGTGCAATTTTATCAAAAAGTAGTGATTTTGGTGAGAAAAAAATATTTTGACAATTTAGATCTAGCACTCAAAAATATTGATTTCTCAATAACAGTGCATTGGCAATATGAACCCAATCGTATCAATATTATAAAAAAGAGTCCAACATTTTTTTAGTGGGCAAAATGATAGATTTTGTTGTGTAAAATTACTAAGACTGGTGTCCGGGCTATAATTTTGGCATCGCGATAAAACAAAGTCGAATAAACTACGAAATCGCGTTTCAAAACTGAATCTAAATTTCCGATGTTCTGGAAATACTTGACCTGGAAGTCAACATTATATTATGACCTTTATTTTAACATGGATATGTGGATTGGAATAGAATCTAAGCTAAAATTGAAGATCGGTTCTCGAGCCGCCGGGGGCGGCTTAGTGTACTGACGGCACTTGAGCCGCGCCGCCCCCCACGGCTCGGCGTAGCGAATGAGTTAAAAATAATAGCCTTTTAACTGAAAGCTGTTTCATGAAATAACGTTAGTAATATTTTTAGTGTAATGTTAGAATTTTGGCATTTGTTTACAACACAAAAAACATGTGCTATCCCTTGCAGAACCCACGATTATATTTTTAAGGAACGCAGTGCCTTGACCCTAGGCATATTTTTTTTCTTAATTTTGATTGGTTTTAAAATAAAGTAAAATTTTCCATTACAGAACCAATAAATTAATACTGTAGCAACAAAAGCTGACTTTATTTGCTCAAAAGATATGGTTTTCCCCCAAATCAACAATAGTCGCCTCCCGCGCTCGAGAGCTGGCCCACCCGCTGGCAATTTTAGTCACAGTAACAGGAGTCCTGTGATGCCCAAAATGAAAAAACCGGGTGAGAATAGTAGGCTGTCGTCAATTTTATTCTCACCCCGTGTGAGAATAATATCCAGTTTATCCTCACCCCTGGTGAGAATAATCACTTGTGTTAAAGAATACTCAAAAGTTTTGATTTTTTACTTTTTATTTTATAAAATGCGTTTTTATACAAAATTAGCCTACACACACGTCTTTTTATTTATATCTCTGAGGGGGGTAAACTCCCACTGCCACTAGTTTTTGCAGGATGACTAAATGCAAAAATATTTATAAGTTAATGCCAAGATCGATCAGTCTTGTTATTTCGCAGTACCTTTTGACGGTATTTTCAAATGAAGTATAGTATAGTCCGGGAACGTTGCCCCAACCACAACTGAAGTATCTGATTCAGACATTTAAAAATCTCTAGCTCTAGAAATTGAATTCGATGCAAAAAAAATGCTTCTCTTCCCAGTCCTCGCAGAATGGCAGAGAATGAAAGGTGACGCCTAAATCTCGCAAATAACCAAAAATTAAAACAGAGTGTTTACGTACTCGGTAACCTGGCACGTAGTCTCAGTATCTACACACACGGTAACCGGGCACCTAGTCTCACCAAGACTCAGTTTCTACGTACACGGTAACCGGGCACATAGTCTCAGTATCTATGTGTACACGGTTACCGGAACGAAAATAAATCAATATTTGTCCTGTGCTGCCACTTGCTGAAAAAAAAAGAAAGTCATACTAGCGTCTTGTCGAGCTCGCCATGGTGACCGGTCAATGAACCTGCACGTGTGCATCACATTGTGAGTACCGGTTGGTGTCACCAAAGTTCATTCAAAGTCTTTGCGCTGCGAAGTATAGGGCTTCGGGATGGGGGATTATTGATTTTTTTTAAGGCACAGTCGGGGGAGGGGATGGGCATGAAGGCAACAACGGATGACAAAAACTGAACTTGGAGTCTGAACTGCCCAGTTACCCTCCTACTTGACACTGAGACTACATGCCCGGTTGCCGGTTACCGTGTACGTAGATATTGAGGCTACATGCCCGGTACGTAGATACTCCGAAATTAAATAATATCGAGAACGGAAACCGTTTGGATAAATAGAGTTCAAGTTTATTTTCCCGAACGTTCGCAGAAATAGTCACTTCGTTTTTTGTATCGAAGTCAATTTCTGGAGCTAGATCTAGATCTAGAGATTTTTAAGTGTCTGAATATTCAGATACTTCAATTGTGGTTCGGGCAACGTTCCCGGACTATACTTCATTTGAAAATGCCTTCAAAAGGTACTGCGAGAAAACAAGAGCTCGACATTGGCAGAAACCTATTTTGTATTTAGTCACACCTGAAAAAAAGACTAAAATCCTTTATATGTAGACCCCCAAAAAATGAAATCCCTTCACGCCCTGCCCCGTTCACTCCTTGCACACACACACACACCCACACGTGCGTGCTCGGGCCACTCCATTCGCAAATTATCAACAAATCTCGAGAACGGAATCCGTTCGGAGAAATAGAGTTCAATTTTATTTTTCCGAGCGTTAGGAAAAATAGAGCCAGCTTAGATCAAAACAAGTGAACCTATTCTGGTGAGGAGGAGTTATTCTAATTCTAATCATGTATGAAATCCTGATAAAAGTAAAATAGACCTCTCACTGTCTTCGGCAATTGCCAAAAGAAATAACCCATGTCTTGCTATTCTCACCCCCTCGTTTTACCGGAAATGACTATCAGGGCTGAGGTTAGCGGGCATGACCCTGGCCCTGGGGGGGGATCTGGGCTGATGCTCCACAGCATCATGTTCGTCACTGTTCGTGTCCGAATAGTCACAGTCAGGGTTGTCAGTTTGTTGGAGCCAAATCCCAGAAATTTGGCTCTTTTCGATCGTGTCTGGCCCGGAGAATTTAATTTGGCTCCAAATATTCAAGAAGAAAGGGAATGGAGAGGCAAGAAAAAAAAGTAAAAGAAAGAATTTTTAAAAAAATGAAAGTGAAGAAAAGAGCTTCGATTGCTTAAAATTATTAAACTAGTTAACGCGATTGAACACCCTCGCCCATTTTGGTCTGAATAATTTACAGCCTTTCTACCGTCGTGCAAGAGCATTTTAAATTGTCTCGTGCTTGTGTCTCGTTACGTTTGTATACGCTCTCTGTTCCTTGAACCATAATTGTGTGCAGGCAGAGAGTGAGAGGCCTGCCGGCCTGCCATCGTTAAGTGTGTAAACAACGAATGGTCTGGCCGGCGGCCGGTCCCACATCTGGCTCAGTAACGTCGGTAGTGAGCCTTTTTTTAAAACCGGAGAGGCAAAAAATGTTTTTACATTATTATCTCATGCCCACACCGGGGTGGGAGCTATTCTCACCAGGGGGGTGGGGGAGGGGAGAATAGTGAGACATGTGTTATTCTCACCCTGAAGGTGGCTTTGCTAAAAAGTTAATTTGACATCGAAGTAGTTGTAAAGGGATGTGCCCGAGCTGCTGTCAGCTGCAGCGGCTTACCAGCACAGCGGTTCCGACCGCGAACCGCTGGGAGCGGCTTGTCAGAGATAGTTTACCATTCCAGGAAATTACTGAGCTCTGCTTCTACTTCTACTCAGTCTACTAAGTTGGTCAAGTAATCCTACACACCCTGCCCTGTGCAAAAGCACAGATTTTTTCAATTCAAATTGCACACCTGTGTCATCTATCATCTGTAATGTACTGTTTGCCGAATGAGTTAAGTTGCCATGTAGACCCTAGCGTAGCCTATATGACAACATTTGATTCCACAGTCCAGCGCTTGATGTAGATCTATAGTCTATGTCAAGACTAGTTATTTATAATAGGCCTAATAATGGCTAATAAATAGTAGGGCCTATCTATCCCTTACTATTGATCAGTAGCCGAGGCCAAGGAAAAAAACAACATGTGGTGACACGCTTATATCTCTACTGATGTGTCCCCCCCCCCCCCCCCCCCCAGACACACTCACACACAGATTATGCCACATGTGCTGGCCGCCAGTCTGACCTGGACACACGCTACCGCTAAGAAGTCATGTATGAGGGTGTGCGTGCTAACAACACGTTTGTTGGTATAAAAGAAGGTGGCTGATTGGTCGCATAAATATCAAATTTAAAAGATATAATTGACTAAGTGAATGATAATGATTTGGTTCCTGATGCAGACATGCCATGGATGGTTTCCAGGAATAAATAAGGTTTGAGGAGAAAAATGAACAAACGAAGCCACGTCAGCAGAGGCTGTTCATCATGTAAACGACTACGATGAATCCGAGCTCGCTCATTTATCACAACATGTTCATTGTATCTGAGTTGTTTTTATTGATTTTTATGAATATAAGAAAAGGCAAACGGGGTATCCAACTCCTTTCATTGCATCCGAGTTAGTTGAATCCGAGTTCCAGTGGATGGACTAGACTAAAATAATTAATAAATTAGCTTTTGGTATTTTAATTTATCTTAAAATAAATTTAAGTCTGTCCACCCTGAGTAGAGTTTTCACATCTTAAAACTAAAACCCTGGTATCGTATAAGGCTAATTAGAACTTAGTGACAGGACATTTATATAAATATGCCCAACAAACTCCCCTTGAGACCGTGACTAAAGTTTTTTGCTTCAAGTTGCCCATATATTTCTTTTTGGTAGAGGTCAACATTTGCTCTTGGACAATTTCTGCAATAGATAGAATTCAAAGAAAAATTTTCATCACAACTGAATATCTCGACCACACATATATTAATCAACCAATTTCTTATTTCTTCCTCTGTGCAAGATTCAAGATTGCTGATTTCTGTTTTCACCTACATTTCTGGTCACTTGTGATTTAAATACTGGGTGCCCATTGTGGGTCAGGCCAGGTCACTTCAGCTTCACTAGTACATATTTCGCCCCCCCCCCTTCCCCGTCTCCTGTCAAATTGGACAAGAATAGAATAACTGAACGGTATGTGGAGTTGTTGCACACTAAACTTACTACAGCTCACAAAACAGCCATTTTCCTTCGAAGATGACTTCAAGTTCAAGTGCCAACTACCACATTTTGTGCTTGCTGTGTTGAGAAGTTCTTGAATTTGAATCTTACGGACATGGGAAATTATGCCGATAGCTTTCAAGATCTATCAATATCAGCTTCTTCAAATCTACACTGTCCATTACCACATTTCACATGTATGCTATACGCATCCAATTGTTTGACTTGCGACCTTGAAAAACAAAATAAAAATGTGTTTGTTTTTAAAAGTCACTATCAAATTTGGTTGAATTGTCCTACATACTACATTGGTAGCTTTTGCCCCTCTATTTAGAAAAATCTGGCTGGCCCTGAGTCAATTAAACTGAATTCGATTGGCAGTGTGCTCTGGGTTTTATTAAACCAATTGTTCCTATTCACTCTTGTGACTGGAAGGGTTGCAGTTTTCTAAGTCATGGAATCCAGTTGCTTGCATGTCAAGGTGGGTTCCTGTACAGTTTGAAGAAGAGATTCTTCTTGTAGAACAGGGTATTAAAATTAGAATGATTGTACATTTGTCCAAAGCTGTTGGATCATGTTTTCCACAGAAAATTTTCACAAAGTTATTGAATTTCTCAGAATGAATGCGTGCGGAGACAAGATGTCTGGACCTTCAGACGCTCATGCTGGAGGGAACAAGAGGAAGTTTCCTGGCCCTGCTGGCTTGTTAGTCTCATCATGTGTAAGTTGCTGACAAGTAAGGTCATCGTATTTTTTGGATGGATGAAGCTCTGAACGGAAACAGGTTTACTGTTTTGAAAGGAACCTTGAAACGTAACTTGGGAAAATGGAAGGTATACAATAAAGTGTGGATTGTGGATGAGCAGACCTAGAGCCAGTAATATTTTCATGGTACAGTGAAATCCTGTTATAATGAGAGGGAGGGGACTGGTGCAAAATGTCCGTTATAGCAGGATTCTCGTTATAAGGGATCCAGTAATAAATTCAAGGGAAACAATAAAGTAGGCTTTATCTATGAGTTTGGGGTTCTGTTTATTTCTTTTTGTTATCTCCCCTGATGATGATTTTGTTTCAACATGACCTCTAGGTCATACTTGATCAAAAGTCGAATCTTGTTTTTATCTCTAGCGCTAGCGATGTTGACAGCTCGGCGTTGGCAATCAGATAGAAAGGGCTCCAGGCTAACTCGCACGCTGTGTTGTCCCCCACCCCACCGCACCATGTCTGCACACGCTACACATTCACTCCATCCATCACAGCACTGTGACCTCTCCATCCCCACATCGGAGAAGTGAGAGGCATAGTAGGCCTAGGCCTAGATAATCTAGACTCAGACTAGGCAGACCTATCGCACGGTGCGTTCTGCTTGTCTGCGCATGCCACACCCTCCCCACTCATTCGCTCCAGTCGCTCTTCGTTGTTGACACACGTGGGCTCTCCCATTCTTTGTTTCGCTAGTTCACCAAGTTTCTCAACTTGCGAGGTTTTACATTATGTATAATTGGCCTATGCACTGTGCACAGCAGCAGCAATATTCCGCTATAACCGACTCCAGTGTTTGTCTGATTGCACTATAGCGGTATTTTATTTACAAAGATAAAGAAGAGAAAAAAAAACAGGGTTTTAGAATAGTGTCTTTATAACAGACTTCTCTTTATTTCAGGACTCGTTATAACTGGACTCCACTGTAGTTGTAATCAATGCGATTTGATTTTCAAATCTGCTGTTATTATGAATTTGCTGTTCTAACCCTTGAGCTCATAGTTTCACTTAAATTGTTTTGTTTTACTCCTCAAATTGTTCAAAAGCTGATGTTAATGTAATTGTTAACACACTAGAATTCATGAAATTTATGTGATATTTAGTATTAGATCATCAACTGTCCATTACTTCATTATAAAATGTATGTAATGTGTCAGACCTAGTTATTTTTAAAGTGAAATCGGACATCATATGTGCTATCTTTTCTGGGTGACATGAGAATGAATATAATTTATTCTTAGGGCATTGGATGAATCTTTGCCATCTCAGATGTCGATAGATGAGAGAATTTATTTTCATTTGTCACATATCTAATTGTCCTGACAGATTATGGATACGCCCTCAAAGTCTCTAAGATCTGACATACAACATGCCAGCTTCACAAGCATGAGCACAGCTGAAGTGAGGTCACGAGAGGTGAGCCACAGGCATGTGTACTTTTGAGAGAATATACACATACATCTTATACTTCATGTCTATCTTGAGAGCCTTGATTTACGTCTATCTTATTTCATTGCATATTGTATTATTATTTGACTTCAGAAAACGTTTCAGTGAATTTTGTAACTTGTTCAGTTTGTGCCTGATTTATTGATTTATCGAATGCGTCTTCATGTCTCCCTGGTTTTGAAACACATCATGTACCTGGAAGGGAGGGAGGTTGTTTTTTTTCTTTTGCATCTCATGTGGTCTGAATACCTCCAAAGCTCCAAGTGCTTTTGATTTTGTCCACAGAGAGAAAGTTTGTCTCAAGTGTCTTCGGATCTTGTTTCTTGTCCTGCATGGAAGGCATTGCTCTACGATCTGGGGACAGATGCTCAAGCCACCATTTCCAAATTCGGTATTAGGACAATGTTGTTAAAGGTTGGTGATTTTTTTAGCTTTTGGAGCATTTCAGATTTGCTGCATGCCACAGGTATGAAGTCATGTTACTTATTGACTGTATTTAACAAGCAGACTCATTATAGTGGGCCCCGGTTATGACAAGACTGCCAGGATTCAAATTGAAATCAGATCCCTATTATAGCTAAACCCTATTGCAGAAGAGGATCAAGTTTACCCACACACATACTCTGTAACTAATGATTAACAAATGAGGTCATTTTCAATGCACAGATTACCTACTGCCAATTTATCAGTAATTTTTCCTACCTTTTTTTTTCTTCTCATCTCTATCTTTCTTTTTCTAGTATCTTAGTCTCATAACAATTGACAAGAGATATTTTAAAATGCATGGGTAATACTAATAATTGCATTTATATACCGCGTTCCCATGCTCTTCGACATGCTCTGTGTACTTGACAACTTTTTGTAATTGAATAGTTGTCACTGTTAAGTAAAAGAACACACTCATAGATCTGCAGTAGATCTCGCACCCTATCCCTACTTTTCATTCAGTCATTTATTACTATTGCAAGTCTCACCATCCCTTAGGGAGACAATGTGATGATGTGGTTATGTGATAATTCTTTTAGAATAAATCTAATCTGTCCTCAGAGAAATTTGGGTTGCGCGCGCAACTTTTGCCCTCAGCGCAACTTTCGCGCAACTTTTACCATTTTCGTGAATTCGCGAAATTTAGCCAATTTCCCGCAAAATTTGGAAAAATAATAATAGAATTTCATTATAAACACCGAAATTTTCTTCCACGACTAAAAATAACAACGCCAAGGGGGACAATTCGCCCCTTTGCAATACGGGGTGCCCGCCACCGCCCAGTGACTCGGGCCGGGTCAGGTTGGGTCGGTATGATTGCCCGACTCGTGGCCTGAAAACAACGTGTTTGTTTTGAAACAACGAGTCGGACGCGATCGACTTGTGCCACGATAGCCGCTTTGCATCATCAATCTGGCGAGCAAACCGACACAATAGTCTTGTTTGGACTGAATCATCTTCTAGTCTAGCTAGATCTAGATTTAGATGACATATTATCTAGATCTAGAGTAAATCAATCGTAAACACGGTCGTCTGATTATTTAGCTTGCTTGGTTCCGTAGCACCAGGTAGATAGATCTAGATCTGGTATAAAAATTTGTGAAAGACTTTAAATCTTAGGCTAGGAGGCTAGATTCTAGATTTAGACATGGATCGATTCATCCAGAAAACCCCTAAAGGGGACGTTCAAATAATACCATCTTACGTCTGGAAAGGAGGGGGGGGGGGAGCCTTTGACATCTGTAAAAGTAAAGGGTAAGAACGGGGGGTGGGGGGGGGGGGGGGGGGGGGGGGGTTGAACCAATTTACACTTTTGTTAGGTGAAAAAATAATCAAGGAAAATATAATTTATGACAACGTAATTTTTTTTCAAAATAACATAAAAAGAGAGTTACTACACTACATGTATTCACTCAGAGTAAGTTCAAGCAGTAAGCACTGCATTGTGGCGATGGACCTCGAGTGGCAAGCACGATATATAATAATAATATGTCATCTCGCCCTTTATACTCTGGTAGATGTCTGTGCTACATGACATGTTGATCTAGTCTAATTTTAATTACACCGGTGCGGTTAAAGTCATAAAATGACGCCGTAAGTTTTTGTGGAAAAGTTCCGCTTGTACCGTATTTAATTATTATGTGTAAGCATGTTTTGCATGAATACTATAATAATTTAAAAGTAAAGCGCATAGAAGTGTGATTGTTGTAACACGGATTTGCACAATATAAATGTCATATTATTAAAAGCGAATAATATAACGTAATATTACGGGATTCGGGTGTGGGGAGGGGGGCAGGAAAGTTTAAAAGAAAGTGTAAGATTATATTTGAACAGCCCCAAAACCACCCTGGTCACTCCTGCCCAACGTCAGCGAGTTGTTTTTACCCTTTTACCTGACACACGTATTTTGTACACCATGCAACCTCCATGCAGTGGAGTTTTTTTTTTCTTTTTTTTTTCTGGTAAACATTCACATTTAACTTCTGATTTCGATCTAACAAAACTCATATTGGTTACCTTTGATTGCAATGAACATAGCAACAATGTATTCCAATAGTTCCGTGACATTGTTTTAGCTATACAATACACGTCTTGCAACTTTTCTTGCAACTTTTGCTAATTTCTCTTGCAACTTTTTGCAACTTTTTCTATTTTCAAATGCAACTTTCTCTGAGGACAGTCTAATATAGGGTTGATACCCTGGTTTAAAGCCAAATATGCGTTAAATTACAAATTCCCTGGCAAAGAGCTGGTATACGTCGTGTTATGACTGTATCCTGATATAGAAATCACATATGTTCCAATTTCCTCTCTTATTGTGCTGTAAATCCGTGCCTGTTGTTAATTTGTCGGGTGTGTTGTGCTTTTCAGGCCCAGCGAAGACTCCTGCCCAAGGGGAAGATTCCACTTATTGTGGGCCTCGTTGACAGTCTGGACATGCAGGGCCGTGATGCGCAGGTGGTGATCCGAGACTCCTCCGGTAGGCCCTGCTTCTCTTTTGCTTGTGATGCTGGAGGAGAGTACCCTCCACCACAATCTATGTGTGTGTCTTTTGCCTCAATTATGGGGATGTTGTATAACTGTATGGCTTATGGTGTGTGGTGATGATGTTGTTCTGTTTTATTGCTTATTGTGTTCAGTGATAATGATGTATAGGTTATGGTGTGTAGTAAAGATATTGTATAGCATGCATGCGCAAATGTGTCCCAGTCGTGGGCCAGAATACGCGATTTCAAGTATCTGGTGGGCCAGAGAAGGAGTAAATTGGGTGAAATCGGTTGAAATGCCCAATTTCTCAAAAGTGAGCATATATGTCAGGCAAGGATATTTCCTAAGATAAGATATTAGATCTATTTGCTTCCAGATGGGCTGCAAACTATTAATTCTGATTTTCAAGATGAAGTTTTGTTTTTAGGAATGATCAACTCACCATGGGCCATATTTGTTATTAATATTACTGGGTTGACTTACTCGAGGTTTAGACTGAAATTTTTCCCTAGCTTGATTTGGCCCATGGGCTGTAGTTTGCCCTTGCCTGATGTATAACGTATGGTAGTGAGGATAGTGTATAGTTTATGGTGTGTTATAATGATATTCAATGATTTGGGTGTTTGTTAATGATGATTTTGTAATGGTGAGTAGTGATGATGTTGCACATGTGTGGCACACTGTGTTCTGATGCTAGTTTTTCTGCTGTTTTTCAGGGAAAATGCACGGATGTCTACATCGAGATTTGTTCAAAGATTCTTTAGGTGCTATTGAAGCTGGCTGTGTGGTTGTGCTGAGGCAGGTCAGAAAAAGAAAGCTTTTATGCTTTCGTGTCATTTGTGATACTGTTGTGCAGAATTTATCCACACATTTTTTTGGGTCCTAGTTTGCTTTTGATTTGATTAACAGGATTTTCATTTTGAAGATGTGCCCTCGCCAGTGACTTTGGCAAATGTTTATAAACGTGTTGTGCTTTTGATCTTTAGTGTAGGAAAAATATGAGCGAAATGGGGTCAAAATAACTGTCAGGTGAAGTCCAATTGAACATCAGTGTAATAAGAGCCTTTATGGAATCAACACTCTCACAGTGATCACCCCCCCCTGTCAAGTGTGCACTTCCCCAGGACGCACCTATGACTTAATTAATATCATGCTGAACTGCTCTACAGATGTCCCTGGATGAAATGGCTTTCTGTCTACTTGGTCCTGTTTCTTAACTCACTGACTTCGGTTCCCGTCACAGGTACGGGGCGGGTGGCCGGTTCGTAAGTAGGGATCCCGTACCCCTGACGGGATGGACTTTGCGATTTTGTTCCGTATCTTGTGCTCCAGTCATATGTACGGGAACGGACTCCAGTGCTAGTTTTGCCACTTGTTTTGTTTCGTGCCGAGTTTGGCGGAAGTTTCGTTTTAACTTTTTAAGTAATTGAAGGTGAAGGACAGTCACCTCATCTGGGGTTGACCTTACCAGAACTCGCGGAACTCGCGCTATGTTTTTTTCTATACAGCTGGTAATAATCCGACAGTCGCGTCGAAGTAACGGTCGCATGAACAAGAATCACATAATTTCGCTGTTTTCGATACTCCTGTTCGTTTTGCCAGTTCTAGTGACTCAGGATATGATGTGTCTGATAGTTAGGACCCTGGATATGTATCCAAACACGGCCCGAGTCGTAGTTTTAGGGCTAGATCTAGCACAAGTACTGGTGTTGTTGTTCGCGTGACGAAATCACAACTTCGTTCCCTACATCTGTCTCATGTTATTCAGTGTGTGGGTCTGAATAAACGTACAGACCAGCTTTTATATTTTCTCCAAACACTCGCACATGGATACAAATCAAAACAGAACACTTTGAACTTTTATTTTTGTTGTTGTGAATTTCATTCTATCTGTCACGTCTCTGGAGATTTTTCGAAAAATCAAATTCATGCCAATTTTGAAACAATCATAAGAATTAAAGTATTAGACCTAGACGACTTAAATTTTTTGCAATAGATTAAGTGTGAAAGTGACTTCACTGTTTCAAAAAATAATTACAATAGGGTAATTCTGAGAGTTGTGGTGGCCAGTACTCAGCGCTAGTGACTGGTGAAAGGGGCCAGTAGTCAGTGAGTTAAAAGGTTTTACAGTGTTAACAGAGTGTTTACACCTATGTCCTTTCTTACACTTTCCCATTATTGTTATGAAGTCTACTCTGTGGTCAGTGATAAGTATGGAATCTACACTCCTTCAGGCTGCTCTGATTACTCAGTTATTATCATGTTGAATCCCCAACAGGGCATTTTTGAACTTAGGTTATTTGAAGATTTTTTAAGGCTTTCCACTTACTTAGCTTGGTTTAAATGGTGATGGAGGACCTTCCCCTTAAATAACTTTACTGTAAATGAAGCTGTGTTAACCCCACACCATACTGGACACTCTCCAAGTGGTCTTTCTTTGCACCTATATGAAATCTACTCTTGCCTGGTGGTCAGTCATAATTACCTTTATGGAATTCTCTGTGTCCCAGTTCTAATAGTCTTAATGTATGGTCATGTTTGAAAGTTGTGCGTGGCTGAGGTATACATGATGACTTTCTAAGAGTGTCTTTTCCTTAAGAAGTGTCTATATGTAGAATATTTTTTTGTTTTGTTTTGCAGGTGAGTGTTATCAACCCATCCCCTCGCACGTTCTACCTAAACATCACCCCTGGCAACGTGGTTTTTGTCTATGCTCCTGACAGCGAAGGGGCCCGTGTTGATAAGACCCTGTGGGAAGGTTCTCCTTTGAGAACGGTAGACTCAAATGCTTCAGATTCTGACAGCAGTAAGAAATGTTCGCTTGTGGAGCTTGTTAGAGAATGTGAGAAAGAACTGAGAGACTCACCCAGTCTTCCGCTCCGGTCTAGACAATGTACGCCAGCCTCATCCTCCTCCTCATTCCAGTCTTCCCCAATGTTCCACCCTCGAAACAAAGACAACCATTCATCTCCATTCAGGTCTCCTATGTTTCTGCCAAGAAAGGAAACACCCTCATTGCTCATGTCAAGTTCTCCAAAATCACCTGCGGTTCCCTGCCCAAGATTTCCTCTTGTGGCCAAAGAAGCAAGTGTTGCTGCAAAGTCTTTATCCTCTCTGATTACATCTTCCGTTACTCCGTGGCACAGAACTGGTTCCCCTGTCACTGCTCCCCGTGGTGTTCCTTTGTCTGCGGGTCTGCCCAGCTGTGATGCGGATGTCTCGTCTTTCCTAGAGGACAATGATGATGAGGAGCTACTGCTGCTTTGTGACAGCCCCGTCGTGGATGCTGCTGCTGCTGCTGCTATTACTACCACCACTGAAAAGAGCCACGTAGCTGCAGCCCGCGACAGTGCTGTTGTCTCTTCTTGTAGCTATGGCTCTGGTTCAAGACTGGATTCCTCTGCTCTATCATTGATTTCGTGTGTGTCAAACTCGGTGAGAACGTCCATCTCTACTGGCTTGGGTACAATGTTGTCGACAGGTGCAGGCCGTGCTGACCTCAGGTTCCCTGTAAAGGAACCGCACAGAGAGGAGATGACACTCAAGTCCCCCACCACCTGTGGTGCAGACATCGTCACCAGTGCCTATCCTCCCAAAGAGTTTCAACAGTCTTTATCGCTACATGGGAAAGCTTGTGGAGAGTTGTCTGCTCGTGGAGGCCCGGGCTCTAACGTGACTGGGCTCTTGAAGTCTTCGCTGCAGACAGCTGTGGGGGGAGACTCGGAGGACATGAAGCGAGATGGGAGGGTGGAGCTGGGAAAAGATGTACAATGGTCTGTGGCCCTCAAGACGTCTGCTCCTGCCGGTGAGGACTTCTGGGACAATGGTATGGATTTATAAGAATTTGTTCCCTTTTTTTTAAAAGAACGTATGGGGTCAGAAAAAAACAAAACAAGACAAACTCAGGCAGACTGACTGGAATGGAACAAATTGATCTGTATTAACAAAGTAATGCATGGGGATGCGAGGGTGATAAATTACTTTTCCTAGGAAATGAATTAGGAGGTATAGGAAAAAGTAACAAGTGCTTTTCTCAGGTAAAAGAAAAAGTACCATTCAGAAGCTAAATAAATAGAGCACAACTTATTGGGCAGTGCTAGAAAAGCAGTGAAATATTTTTGGGCCCGAAATATTAGTCATCCTTGCAGCTTGGTTCATCCTATGGGGGCAAGGATTTCATTTCATGTGCTGCAGGGAAACTTCTAAAAATGAAGCAAAAGTAGAACTTTCACAAGTATGAGGTCTGCCTCGAAAGTAACTTTCCTCGTTCTGTAAAATCAACCTTTTTTATTTTACAGACATGCATGAAATTTTAAACAGAAACATGTCCTCTGTGCAATACACATAGCTGCCACTTTCCCGCTAAATAGCGGAAACTCCGCTTCATCTAGCTTTTCCCGCAACTTTCCTCCTTCCTCTGCTGGACCGCTTTTGGTCGCAAATTTCATACTTTTTTTTTCCCCGCGGAAAACACCGAACCAGAAGAGAGACGAAAACGCGGCTTGCGCATGTCCGCCCGTAGCTTTCTACTTCCGTTCTTCTAGGCCCAGCGCTAGTTTCACATTGTTTATTGTTGTGGAGCAGCACAGTGTCGATCGGGCATCGGGACGTTAGCGCGCCGAGTTGTCATTGAAATTGGCGGATATTCGAGAGAAATTGTTTCAGAATGCAAAAATAAAAGGAGCTGGAATGAGAAAGAAGCAGCCAGTGTGCGACTTGAAAAGTTCATTAGAAAATTGAACTAGCAGTTTTTTGCGAAAGAAATCGCGCCCCGCGGCTCTCCTGTACAATTGCGGTCACGATTGTTTACATGACGGCTGTTGTGGCTGCTGCGGAAGTGAATCTAGATCTAGAAAATCTATCTCTAGATATAATCTAGATCTACACATATTTAGATATATGTCTAGATCTAGATTAGATAGCCTAGGCTATAATTTTAATTCAGTTTAGATCTCTAAATAAGAAACACACTACAGGGGCACTAAGTGCAAACGGGACCGCAATTGGACAGGAGTGCCTGCATCCTTGATCCGATACTGCTCTACGTCTATGTATGTACTAGTTTAAAGTGAAAGAAATCTCTTTATGAGACACCAGCTGGCAAAAAACACTGGATTTTTAGTCACAAAGTCCAAACTGTGTCAAATTGACTCGAATGCTTGTTAGTCAACTTACTGCCTTTATGGGGTTTTTTTTTTTTTTTTGTCAAATACATTTTAATTCAGTTGCCTATGGTTAACAATATGACAGTTTTCCCTTCCAAAACTGTAGGCTAGATTTCCCAGTATAATATATTGCCTCTGGATCTCACTGGTTTCGGAGAGCGCGCGTACGCCTTCGCGTGAATTTCCTCCTTTTTAAAAATTTCTGAGTGGCAGCTATGAATACAAAAACTGTTGATCTCAATGTAATTTTTCATCTGATTCAAATCAGGTTCTGCGCGAGCCACTTTGCTTATTTTGATACGCTGATTCCGAAGATGAAATAAATTTTTAGCGGTGCTAATTATTTTAAAAATTCTGCATGCTAAGTTTAATCCCGCACGGCGGCAAACTTCAAAGGGATTTTGCGTCACAGCTTACCTCTCCCAATTCTATCCGGAGTGGGGCGGGGACTCAAAACACTTTCTCCACTTGTATATATCTCCCTTGTCTGATCCAGGCTTGACTACGGCCTTCAAGTCTACGAATCGGCAAAACCTCACATCCTAAAAATGCTAGACCCAGTGCAAAACCAAGGAATCCGCCTCGCTCTGGGGGCTTTCCACTCATCTCCGATGGAGAGCCTCCAGGCCGAGGCAAACTTACCATCACTTGCATTCAGATGCACACAACTCTTACTACAATACGCAATTAAACAGAGCTCAACACCAGAGAACTCAGCACCCGACTGCATTTTCAAAACAAACCCAGACACAATAAACAAATTCCTGAACAATGAAAAACTCATCAAACCCTTTCGGCCTCAGAATCCCTGAGGACCTCAAAAACATACACTTTTCCAAACAAGACATCCAACAATGTGTTTTCCCCGACCTCCCTCTGTGGCACCTCACCAAGGCAAAAGGAGACTTGCAGCTGACCACACACGACAAAGCAAGCACAAATACCAAAACATTTATAGCAAAATACCCCGGTGCGGAGCTTATCTTCACAGATGGCTCCAAACAGGAGTCTGGTGTGGGTGCCACAGCCCTATCTTCAAACAGTACACACCAGAGGAAACTCCATCCCGAAGCCTCCATTTTCTCTGCGGAGGCCACTGCCATTGACATGGCACTGGACTCTGTAGAAAATTCTCCAAACAAATCTTTCCTTATCCTTTCTGACTCTTTGTCTTGCATCACGTCACTTACGAACTACTCGCTCCTACACCCAAAAATAGTTGGTCTACAACAAAAAATACACACCTTGACTGAAACCGAGAAAAGTATCGTGTTCGCATAGATACCTAGCCATGTGGGCATCCGATTAAACGAGCAGGTAGATTACCTGGCAAAGGTATCCTTATCCCTTCTGTTGGGATCAACAACGAACACTCTCCCTCAGACTGACTTTAATAAATAAAGTCAAAAAGTACACCTCCAGTCTGTGGGAGACCCACTGGAAAAAACAAATAAATAATAAACTTCACAACAATAAACCCAAACTGGGACCGCGAAACCCTTCGGGCCTCTCCACAAAAGACGGAGTCATTTTTACATGATTACGCATTGGACATACGGCCCTGACACATAAATACCTCCTTCAGGGAGATTAAAAAGCCATTCTGTTGCGGATGCGACTCAGATTTTACCATTAGACACATTTTAACCGAATGTCTAGACTTCTGAGAGACCTGAAGGAAATATTTTAGATGCAAAAAATTTCAAGATCTGTTTTTCATCGTTGTTCCCAACAGAATTTTGGATTTTATGGTGGCCATTGGCCTTTTATGGGAAATTATAAAATTAAATTAAATTATAAAAAATGTTTCTGTAATTTAGGAAAGTTGTTTTAGATTGAAAATATATTGACACAAAATTTAGTATTTTAACATTTTAAAATCTAACTATTGACACGAGCCCAGCCGTACAGCCGCGCGCTCATATGACCTTATGCAGTTGCAAGCACAGTAAAACCCCGTACTAAACTAAAAACTCCCAATCCTGATTTTGCGGCGTTTGTGGTTGGGGGGGGGGGGGGGGGGGATTGCGGGCGGCGCTGATCGTGATGCGAGACGCACAGTATGTGACCTCACCTCCTGGTGTCACTCCCAGTACCGGTATGAGTACTGGCGGTTCTCGACACCCAGTTCCGGGAAAGGACCGGCACTGGGTTTCACTGGTACCGCCCAGCACTGCTTCCCAGTGCCAGGAGTCCAGAAGTTCAGTGATCTCTCAAGCAGTGTGCACAAGCATGTTGTCATGACAAAAGACTTCTTGCTGAAGCAGACCTGGTTGCTTTCTTCTGACTGCTGGCCTTAACTTTGTTTGAAGAACCATCTTAATAATACAGTAGTCTCCGCCTAAGATCCCGGTGCTCGGGAACAAGGAAATGCGGGATCTTAGACGAATGGCCAGGGGGAAGAATCCACAGTAACTCATGGTCAGGTCCAACATCTGTACAATGATTACCCCTTACTTTAAAATGAACTGACGTGACTCCTGGGCTCTAAAAGTTTTTTTCAGAAGTCAGTATTTCCTTTTTTTGTTTTTGTTTGGGGGCGGGAGTGGGGCTTTTTTAAAAGGAAATACTGTGTCGGGTAGGAACCAGTTAGCTTTGAGCAATTCCCCCCCCACCAAAAATGTATTGCTTTCCATCTCTAACGGAGTTCCCTGCCCATGTCATGATGCATCATAAATCATTGTGTTGTGACCACACCGACCAAATTTTTAAAAAATGAAAGGCAGGTTCACTGCCAACAAATGGCCCCATTACGCTGAGGCGATCAGACAGTCCACGATTGTGGGTGCCAATCTGTCTAGGAAGTTAGAGCGCAAAACTGAAAGACGTGAGCGATGGTCGGGAAAACGTAAGCGTCTACGTGTTCACGATTTGATCGAATACAGTCTGACGCTTATTTGTAGGCCCTCCACACCTAGTGTGTGATGTAAGATCAGGTGGACGGCTCAGGTGATCGGGGAAAGCAAGGCATCGACAGCATTCATGAGAGTGGATGATCCGTGACGCGACGGACCTTACAATGATTGCACATTTTCGCTACTTGGTTGATCAGCTGAGCGCGCACAGGTTTCTTTTTCTTTTTGTTCTTAAATAAAGAAGACAAAAACTAAATTATGACCTGAAAAGCGGGATCTTAACCGAATGTAGCTCCTTCAGTGCGGGATCTTCGAGGAACCGGGCCCTTAAGCAGTGGGATCTTAGGCGGAGATAACTGTACTAATAAATAGCTTTTATGCTGCTCATTTCCATTTTCTAAAAATGTTCAATGCGCATTACATTTATAAAAATATCACACCTTAAAAATTAATGGACATATGTGTACCTAAAACATAGTATTATGCTATATATGTTTATTTGTATAAACATTTCTATGAGAAAAATAGTCGTGCATTGAGCCTGGCAATGCATTCGCTAAAAATATAGAATGCAACAAAGACTCACGAATGGTCTTGTGCCAGTTAGCATTGACCATTATGCCAGTGGGGACTAGCCAGTTTAAAACACATGGGGATAACTTGAGAATGACAGATGTACGCCATTGGCCGATATTTTTAGTAACAGCCATCTTGTTTGACGTCATTGAGGGATTCCCACTTTGTTGTCGTTCACGGTGGCAACACGACTGCAAAGCTCTATTGCAGTATTTTTAAAGCCTGTAGCCTACAGTGGGATGGTGGCGGAGTGGTTAGTGCGCATGTTTCTAAAGCAGAAAGTCCAGGTTCGAGCCTCGGTTCGGCCACAGATTTTTTTTTCCGCCCCCCTCCTGCCCACCCACCTGTAATGGGTACCTGACTTCGAGTTGGGAAAGTAAAAGCAGGACTAATTTTTAAAAAGTATATAAGTATGAGAAAACTGAAAAAGCATGTGATGTCGTGACTTTGATGGATTTAAAAAACATGGGGGGGGAAATCCGTGGCTTAACTGAGGCTTGAACCTGGACTTTCCGCTTTGGAGACAAGCGCACTAACCACTCCGTCACCACGCCACTGTAGGCTACAGGCTTTAAAAACACTGCAATAGTGCTCTGCAGTGGAGTTGCCACCGTGAACGACAACAAAGTGGGAATCCCTCAATGACGTCAAACAAGATGGCTATTGCTATAAATATCGGCCAATGGCGTACATCTGTCGTTCTCAAGTTATCCACATGTGTTTAAAACCGCACTGTTATGATTGAAAAACATGGTGTGCATCACATTCAAAGCTCCTTGCTTGCCACAAGCTTTCTTGGCTTGTAGCGATCCTGGGTTTCTCTAGTCTGCTGATTATCTTTTCTGTTCTGAATCCCATGAATACGCCCTTGTTTTGTCACCTGTTATATTTCTTCTATAAAAAAAAATATTGTATATCCTTTTATTCCATGCTCATGCGACTTTCGTTTGGTCCCCAAAATAAAAAATAGTATCCCCACCAGGGCAGTGCAACTGAATGAAGTTGTCTTTCGGCCATTCCCAAAGGGGGGATAATAACATGTTCTTATGCACAGTAGAAATGTAAATTGGCTGTTATCCATGTCATGCTCATACTGTGCCGGAACAACATAGGGGGAACTGCTGCTTTTTCTTTCCACATCCTCACTATCGTCATTTTTCTTCTACTTCTTTGGTATGTTTGTCACTCTCTTGTTAACTGCAATTTCCGGGGTGCCTTGATAGTCGAAGCAGACTTTATGCTGTTGAGGCTTAAAAGGTGAGCAGAGTAAGCCTAATTCCCCGTTTGGACTTCTCTGTGGCATCCTCCCCTTGACGCTCATATGACCTCATGCAGTTACGAGTACTGTTATACCTTACTAAAATAAAGAAAAATGGTTCTGCGATTTCAAGATGAGGACATTGTGCTTGAAACAAAATAGTGCGCCAAAGACTCCAGTAAAATGCTTGACCGTTGGGTATTTAAGATGGAAAAGTGCTTTGAGATCAACGATTGTTATGTTGAATTGAAAACATGTTTCTGTAGGTATGTTGTACAAAAACTGTTGCTTTTACATAAGAGGGAAACTTAATTTTGGGACAGACCTCGTTGAACATTATTCCATTATAATAATAAATAATAAATAGCATTTGTATAGCGCATATCCCCGCTCAACAGCAGGCTCTATGCGCTTTACACTATATTATTACCCCAGCAGACCATAGAACACTCCGAAACATTCTCAACTTCCCGGGAAGCATACAGTGCAAGCAGCTGATTAAGCGCTCAAACACTAACAAACTGACAAGATCTTTCGCTGTCTATAGCCGGGTACCCATTCCCACCTGGGTGAAGTGAGGAAAATTCGTGTAAAGTGCCTTTCCCAAGGACACAACGTCGAACCCCTGATGGGATTCGAACCCATGACCTTACGGTTGCGAGTCCGAGAGCCTAACCACTAGGCCACCGACGCCACCATTGCAACGCATTGTTGAAAGTGGCACACAAAGTCGTCGTTTATAAATCGTTGTCTTGCACTTTTCTAATAACACACAAACACCTTTCTGGAAAAACAATGGTGAATGCATTGCTTACGTCTCACTCAGATCAAACTCACTGCTTGTATAACACTGTTTAACTCATTTGATACACTGAGTAACTCTTGGCGTTTTTTTTATTCTCCAGAACTTTCGGAGGAACTATTGTCTCAGCTGTCTGAAGACTTTTGATGGAAGATGATGAGAAGAAATGCTAGTGAGAAAAGGTTTTTTTAAACTCACTTTGTATCCATATCCAGCCTCTGTTGATGGAACGCCTCTCTTAACTGAGTCAAAACCACTGTTGGATGGACACGTCTGAGTTATTTTGCTCCAAAGCGTTTTGTAGCTAATGCTTTGAGAATTGCACTGTATGCAAGTTTGTGGGATTCGTGTGCTTCTTTTTGTAAAAAAAATGGACTCAGACTGACAAAGTTAATGTTCACCCATAACATGAGTGTTGGATTCATCTTTCAGCTTTGCATTTATATAAATATATTTACCTAATGCTAGGGCCCTGTTCTGAAAATCACCCCACGTCCCAAAGAGAAAAGGCTCAGCTTTCGAAGAACTATCCATTTAAAAACACATTTCTGTATGGATTTCCAAGGATACACAAGTTTTGGAAGTCACCAAACTTTGGCGGCCATTATATGCTTATTTGTGTCACGACACGATGGAATCAGGCGCTCGTAAATTTTTGGGCAAATGGAGTTATTGGTATCAACTTAAAGGTTATTCAGTTGCCTTGCTTTCGATGAAAAAAATATCCATTATACTGAATAGAAGTCGAGATATTTGCGATTAAAGGGGGTGGGGTCGCCTTTGTTTCAGAAGTAAAATTAGAGAGAAAATGGTCGCCAAAGTTTGGTGACTTCAACTTCAATAGCTTTAGAGTCCTTGGAAACTGCAAACATATACAATTTTTGTGCCATTAATCAACGTTTTCCATAAAATCCACACATAAAAGTTTTTCGTATGGACATACAAGTTGTTGAGCCAAAAAGATAAAATTCGAAAAAAGTGTCCAAATTGGCCGAAAAATGCTGATTTTTCAGATTTCAGTATTTTGACGGGCGCCGGATCTCACCTCTTTGCATCACATTTTACTTGACACAAGCTGCAAAATGTAGGATTAAGTTTCAGTTGAAATAACAGGCAATGTTTCAAGGACAATCCCTATTTTCTGGTTGGTCAAGGATGGTTCACCGACATCTGAGGTGTAGTCACTTCGCTGTTGCACTCAGGAGACCTGAGTTCGATTCCTAAGTGGGGAGAAAATTTTTATTATCTTGGTCTTTCTGTTGGCATGTTGTATCCCTTTCAGCCCAGGTTGGCCGGCCTCCTAAATGATCTAGATTTTAAAGAAACAAAAGGATGGTATGGTCCTCTGATCAGTTCTTGTTCTGTCTTCATGTTTTTCTTCATCCTCACCATCTGACTCAACATATCTAAATCGTCGTTAGTATCAGACTTCTCCATCTGGCTTTAGGTAATTTAATCCTTCGCTTAATTGTTACATTATGATAACCATAATATATAGGTAGAAGATAGCCATTATGGAAGAAATCTATAATAATAATAATATCTAGTTTCAGGCTTAACCAGGGGTATTCAAGTTTAAGCAATCAGTGAAAAATGTGACAGATTCAAACAATTGTAAATTTCTTTCTAGGAAAATAAAAATATCTGTAGAATCCAGAAAATCTCATCAAACCAAAAAACATTATAAAGCTGACTACTTTTACAATTATTATGGTCTGTTTGTCATTTGATGAGTGGGTTTTTCCTTTCTTACTGGCTCAACTTGTACGACTTTCTTTCGTAAAATAAACCTAATACGAAAGATTTTATATTTTTGTATGAGAGATCGAGCTGAGAGTGAGAGAAAAAGAGAGACGACAACTAGATGCAAACAGGTCATTCAGGATGATACTGACTTGCCTTGTGGTTAGAGCAAAGGAATTATAGGAGAGAGGAAAGGGCAGAGATGTGATGTAACAGTAACACTGTAACATGTGTCGCAGACATTCATCTGGCATAGATTTTTAAATGTGATTTTCACTTTACAAAACACAGTACCCTTTTTTTTTTTTGCGGCATTGACCGAAGATGCATTTATTTGTATGTCATCTATCTATGTTTCATTTGTATGTCTATTGGAGTTTAATGTCCAACCAGATTTGTTACATTGTATGCATGTTAAAATTCACAAGTCTACTATTAATAAATAGGCCTATTATTAGACACTTTCTGTGGCTGTGATAGTGGGGAGGGGGAAACTATTCAGAATGCCGTTTTAATTGACGCAAAAAGGTAATCTTGAAGTTGAACTCACACCCACACTTCTATGTTTTTTGGGTCTATGTTTTGTCGACTGGAACTTCAATAAGGAGTGTGATTTTTAAAAGGGGTAATAGTGATGGTATGGAGAAAAGATGTCACTTGCACATCAATGAAGTTGTGATGTAAAGGTGTCTGTCCCTGCACAAAGAGAGAATATGTGCTCTACGTATGAGAAAACAACTTTGTACATTATACGGCTGACTCAGGCTTCTTTTTGAGCTTATCATGAAGTCAAATTAAACCATGTCGTTCTCTTACACCATTGAAACTGTTGTGTTATAATCTATCTTTTCAATTTCCAGTTCTTTTTTTTTTTTTTCTTCCCGAATGTCTCTTTTCTTGCTGTTTTGATACATGTACATTTAATATAGTGCCATCCAAATGAAACTTGGAAATGTAATCACCCAAACGTCGTATAATACTGTTAATTAAAATTGTACTGCCAACTTATACAGCATACTACTTTTAAAAAATTATTTTCCTCCACACTGAAGTTTTGCGCTTCAAATTTGTACACAACATTTGGAAGTCAAATGGAATTTGATATTCATTTTAGAAAAATTTATAGAATACTCAGAATCTCATGGACAGAGAGGAAAACCAATAGAGAAGTGCTCCAAATGGCAGGGGAAGATCCACAGTCAGAACCGTCAGAAAATGAAAAAGACAACTGAGCTACGTAAATAGACCAAATAGACTAGAGAAACTGCTGCTGTCTGGAAAGATGGAGGGAAAGAAGATCAGAGGAAGACAAATAATTAACAGCACACACAGATGGCCTGAACAACTTTGCAACGAATACACAAAGTCACAAAGAGAAAAAACAGAGCTGACCAAGAAGACAGACAACAGGAAGAAATTCAATTGCTTCAATTCTATTACGATCATAATTGGGTACACGTACTACGATCGTCAATGTCTGTTCCAGACCTGACACCTGAGCCTAAAGAAGAAGATGGGCTTTGGAAGTCATTGCACTGGATTTGAGCGAGACGATTCTTCATTCACTCAGTCAGTGTCGTCCATAGTAGCTATCTTTTGGTAGTATGCATTATACTCGGCTCATACATGTATTAATTTTACAAGTCATAGCTAGTCTAAGACAGTATGAGTTTTTTTTTTTTTAAAGGACCGTAAAATTTCGATGTACAAACGTTTTTATTGCATGTTACTGCAACTTGTAAGCTAATAAATACAGACTTGAACAGGGAGTCAATACATCATGTATAGCTGTAAAAGCAAGTATATTGTGTCCTGTTGACAGTTCTTTTATAGGTCTTTTAAGAACAATCCTTGGAGCGTAGTCCTGAAGCCTTTGTAGTTTATTCATTAGTCCTGTTGGTATGTGCATGAGGAGTCTGTTGTAATAATAGTCAATACAAGATAATCGAAATGATGACATCGGTGTTTTAAAAGTAAAAGATGTCTCGCTTAAAAAAGAGGTGTCTTACTTGTCCACTGTGTTGGGGTCACTGCAGTCGGAACATCATGTCCATCTCTGCTCTCTCCTCCTCTCCAGGATACATCCCAGAGTCTGTCTGCTTATAGTCTCCATCATAATCTGGTTTGAGATCCGTCGGACTGGTCCGCACAAGTGGCTGTGTTTCCGTTCTCCTCTTTGGATCCCCTTCTCCTTCAATCTACCTAGAGTGTGAGAACCGCTATCCGCTTTCTCTTACAACTTACGGTACAACGGTTAGAACGGTTGGTGGGTCCAGTGTCAAACTCCCTCCCACTTTTGCTTCACCAGCCAGCTTGTCTGCTCTCTCGTTGCTGGTTACCCCCGCATGGCCCGGGCAGAAGATCCAGGCCATTCTTTCCAGGCTGCTCTCCCTGATCGTAGCCTTCCAGCTCGCATACAGCATCCCTTTCTGAACCTTCTGTAGTGCGCTCATACTCATAGTAATGATTACTCTTCGCTGATGGCTTGTGTTCTTGATCCAGTGCTGAGCCTCACTTATGGCTTTTATCTCCATAAATGTATACTTGATGTTGTCAGTGCAGTTGCTCCAACTTGCTCTTTCACTACTATCCCATCAACTCTGACACTGAAGGCCCAGCCCGATTTGACTCCTCTGTTGACTGATCCATACGTGAAGATCACAGCATCTCCATGTTCGCTATGCTCTTGTATAAGGGGGTTTCAATTTCAGTGTTTGTAGCTCCAACTCCAAGTGGCCAGTTTCGACCTTCTCTACCCAATGTTGCCTTCACTGTTGTGTACTCTCCGGGCACATCTTCGACCACGACCCAATCCCTGCCTCTCCTAGTGAAGTGTTTTGTATCTGGCAGCACTCGTTGATGGTGTCCGTGGCTTGAGTCATACATTCTGTGCCCCTCTTTAGCCTTGATGTCATCTGCCGTCCCACTTTCTTATGCAGAGGGTTCGTCTCGTCTGCGCTGACTCACAGAAAGGCTTGGACTTGTGCCAGTTTGTGCCTCTCGTCTGCACATGGGAAGTCTAGGAAGTAGCCTACATGAACCTCATTGCTTCAGCTGAGGTGTCTCGTGTGCACCCCAGGATTGCCCTCATGCCTTCATTTTGTAACATCCCGAGTCGTTGCAGTTACGCCTTTGATAGGGTCAAGAGTCTGAGCCCGTACTCCTCGACAGAGAGTACCAGTGTCTGGTCTGGTAGAGGATGACAAGGATTTTCTGGCTCATCTTAGCTCTGACCATCATCTTAAGGGCTGTTAGGCCTTTTCTCGCCCTGGAGATTGTTCCTGTGATGTGATCTTTGCCAGAGAGGGTGCGATCAAACGTGATGCCCAAGTACTTCAGTGTGGGTTCTAAAAAGAGGTGTCATTTGTGCAACTCTTCGGACTCCTAAATTTTTGGCATTTGCTTAAAAAATCACTTTTTCATTTCCAACAACCAGACGATCAGTTCCATAAAATCGTGCCCCCAAAGACTTATTTTGGTTACATAAAACTATTTAAAATTCCGTCTTCTCATTTGACCTCAGTTTGTCATATCATCCAGGCCTTGACTCCATTTAACATTTTGTCATATATATTATATATATATATATATATATATATATATATATATATATGTATTTTGAGATATTAAATAACTGGACAAAGTAGGGGATTGCTGCGTTCAACCAGAGAGGGTTTACAGTAATAGAGAGGTGACACTCGTGGCGGCGCTGCGCTTTTCCCTTTCGTCAACCCGCAGCCACCTCCGGAATCGTCAGCCACCCCCAACCTTTGACACGGGTCAAACTTCCATCTATTTATAGGTAGTTACCGGAACATGTATAGGTGTAGTGTTGTGCCGTGATAGTCGCGATATATTATTTATTGAGATTGTTTTGGTCTCTCTTTACTCATCACCACGAGAATTTCTTGAAGTTTTTTCCAGGACTCTGCCTTTATTAAAATCTCGAATCTAGATCTAGATCTAGAGTTGTAATCAAGTGGCAGGTTGCAGATTTCTGTTATCCAGTACATTCAAGATATTAAATAAATTGGACTAGACTCTAGACTCTATTGGTAGACTCTTCTACTTCTACTTCTAAACCTTCGAGATTACAAAGGCCAAGCCTATGCTTGTAAGGATTCGTTTTGTTAAAAGTGTTGTTTAAACACAAAGTCTAAGAAGTTAGCAAACCTAACACATTTTTTTCTAACGAAATGAAGCTTAAATTGACTTTCATATTGTCAATAAGAGATCACGTTTAATCACCTATTCATTTAAGTAAGGAAGTGGCTATCCTCACCCGGGGTGAGAATAAAAACCCTACGATTGACCTCTCACCCCGGGTGAGACTTGTCAGCGTTGGCTATTCTCACCCAGTGTGAAACAAGTCCTGTTTTTCCTAATTTCGAAATACTTTCTATCGGTGTGGATGATCAAATTGACAAAAGCAAAGACTCCTCCCCCTTCTCTCTCTCTCTCTCTCTCTCTCTCTCTCTCTCTCTCTCTCTCTCTCTCTGTCGACAATTTATTAAATCTGCAACCTGCAACTAGATCTAGATTACAACTAGATCTAGATTCGAGACTTTAGTAAAGGCAGAGTCCAGGGAAAAACATCAATTAAATTCGTGTGGTGCAGATGAGTAAAGAGAGGCCAAAACAATCTCTCTATTGCGACTATCATTGCACATCACTTCGCCTAATACATGTTCCGGTAGATTTAACTACCTATAAATAGATGGAAGTTTGACCCGTGTCAAAGGTTGGGAGGTGGCTGACGATTCGGGAGGTGGCTGCGGGTTGACGAAAGGGAAAAGCGCGGCGGCGCTCCATAACAACAGTTCATTGTTTCGCGTATCGCCCGGCGCGGGGCGCGAAAACACTTTACGCGCGGTAGTCGCTGCCACGGCGATGCTCAGGGGTGCTGTTACTTCATGAGCAAATGTAGTACCGTCTATAGTAAGTGCACTAGGTTACTAGGCCTTTAACAAAGGAGGCCTGTGAATTCTATCGCATATTTTAGGCAACTCCCTGCCTCCCTAGGCCATAAACTGTAAGACTTGCTTTAAACGTTGTTTTTGGCACATTCTAATTAAACAAATAGACGCAGATACATTACTTCGTCTCTAAGATCTGAAAAAATAATATCCCCATAATTAAAGGAATAATCGGTTTAATTTTCAGCAAATCTACTCGTTCTCCTATGTCCCTCAGTCATAGATTCTCTCTCTCCTTCTCTGTCTGTCTGTCTGTCTGACTGTCTGTCTGTCTGTCTGTCTGTCTGTCTGTCTCTCTCTCTCTTTCGCTCTCTCTTTCTTTCTTAATCTATTTATCTTTTTCACCCTCCTCGCTCTGTCTATCTGTGTGTCTGTTTTATCTGTCTGCCTTGTCTCTCTCTCTCTCTCTCTCTCTCTCTCTCTCTCTCTCTCTCTCTCTCTCTCTCTCTCTCTCTCTCTCTCTTTCTCTCTCCATGTCTCTTCTTCTCCCCTTCTCTATATATATATATATATATATATATATATATATATACATATATACATATATATATACATATTATACTAAATCTCACAATTTCAGATCGTGGAAAAGCACATGAAGCAATAATGGTAAAACTACCACTTAAAATAATTTAATAGGATCTCTAACACCTTCCATCTCCCATCCTACCCCCCCCCCCCCCCCCAAAAAAAAAGTGGTACCTGTAATTCGACAAAGAATGTACCAAAACCGATCGACGGCACTTTGTATTTAGACAACTTAAAGACATATCTTTCAATAGTAGAATGCAAGCTCCGTTTGGGCATTTAGACAGGAAAAATTAACAGCAATTTATAGCTGATATAAAAAAGTTGAAGTGTGTTGAGTTTGTGCATAGAGCGTCAGTCTGACTGGTAGGACCACAATCACATTGTCATTATTTTGATCTATATTTTTCTATTCATCAAAATATATTCGTCGTCCTTTGGAAATCGAAATAAACTCAGATTTTGATTTTCATAGGTGCAGTTTATAGCAGAACACTATTGACATTTCATGCTAACCGGGGCCATGCTTGTCTGCGACCAACGAAAATGCCTTGAACAATGAACGCAGTTTGTTTTGTTTACCGCGCGTTTCTCCACGATCAGCTGGTGACCCAGATACGCGCATCCGGGCGAAGTGCCATGCCACTGAGGCGTCACGTTTGCCGTGAAGGAGGACTCGGGTCACCCCGAAAAGTTGCAGGCTAACGGGGCTCTGGTGAAACTGTGACAGGACAGGTAGGGTTGGGTCGGGCTCGCAAAATTAGCGTCCGCGAGTATCTAACTACTCGTTGGCACTACCCGCAAACGAGCGGATGGGTAACGAACCGTCCGCTTGTGAAGAGTAGCAAAGATACTACACCCTACACTATCTTTGAGAGTAGTTCGAGATCTAGATATATCTATAATATAGAGTAAATTCAATCGTAGACACGATCGTCTGATTACTTAGCTTGCTTGGTTCCGTAGCACCAGATAGATAGATCTAGATCTAGTATAAACATGTATGAAAGACTTTAAATCTTAGGCCTGGAGGGTCGTAGATCTAGACATGGATTGATTCATCCAGAAAACTCCTAAAGGGGTCGTTCAAATATAATCTTACGTCTGGAAAAGGCCTAAAGGGGGGGGGGGGGGGCGTGTGTTGATTCCTGTAAAAGAAAAGTGTAAGAAAGGGGGAAATGGGGGTGGGGGGGGGGGGTCCTGAACCAATGTAATATTACACTTTTGTAAGGTGAAAAAATAACAAGGAAAATAATTTATGACAACACAATTTTTTAAAAACAAAACATGACATAAAAAGAGTAAACTCTGCTATTCACTTACAACAAGTTTTTTCCCCGGAAAAGTTCCGCTTATACCGTATTTAGATTAAGAAAGGATTTGTACTCTTAAAGTTAATCTTAATATCTGTGGCCTCAAAGACAAGGAACCAGAACTCATTACTTTCATGAAAAGGTGGAGAAAACCAATACTTGGACTATCACTATCAGATTGCCGTTAAAAAGGAAGTGGGACCAAGAAAATACATGAAAATTACATACTAATATGTAGTGGAGTAGATATGAAAGAGAGAGAGAGAGAGAGAGAGAGAGAGAGAGAGAGAGAGAGAGAGAGAGAGAGAGAGAGAGAGAGAGCTATTCATGGTGTGGGATTCATAATACAACCTGACACGGCAGAAAGAGTTATAATAGAGAACGAATTAATATCAGAAAGGATGTTGAAAATCAGAATACAGAAAGCGCAAAAAGGGAATCTATCATCCAGATCCAAGTTTACGCCCCTCGTACTGACACATACTCAAGGGAAGATAAAGAAAATTTTTTTCAGAAGTTGGCGGACACCATAGACAGCGTACCTGATGAGGAGGAACTAATCATAATGGGAGACTTCAATGGACACGTAGGCCCAATAAGAACACCATGGGAAAACTACCTTGGACCACACGGTGACACCAGTTCAGATTGTAACTATAATTAGTATAATGGGGAAACACCATTTAGCTCTCTGTGCAGAGTATGAATAATACATCACAATTTTACCAGCACAGGCCAAGTCAAACTCAGTCGTGGTACAAATGGAACACCCTAGAAATTTCCTCGTAGATCGACTTCATACTAAGACGAATCGCCCATAGAACAAAAACAACTGATGCAAGATCAATCCCAAACATCACCTTTGATACGGATCACCGGCCAGTGATGATGACGAGTAAAGAGAAAAAAAGACCCATGCGAAAACAGAAGAAACATTCAGAGAAAATGAACATACGAAAACTCAACGAAGAGGGCAATGTGCAGAAAGTTGAGGACGAGATCACAAAGAGACTAGAAAACCGAGACACCAGTTCGATGAACGTTGAAGAAACGTGGACTTTCTTTTAAAAACTTACGAACATGAACACTGATAAAGGTATGTGGAAAGAAGAGAATTGGGAGAGGATACGTTAAGGAGACACCATGGTGGAATGAAAGCGTTAAAGAGGCCATCAAAGAAAAGAAGAAACTTTTTCAGAAATGGATAAAATCCCAGGACGATAACAACTACACGCAATACAGACTAGCAAGAAGGAACTGCAAAAGAGTTGTTAGAGCATCAAAAAATGAATCTGGGACAAAATATGGAGAACACCTAAGCGAACTGTGCCATAAATCACCAAGTGACTTCTACAGAAGTGTAAAATCAATGAGGCTCAGAGAAGAACCGAAAGACCCAACAGCTATAATAAATGACAAAACAGGAATCCCCATTATCGACAGCTCCAAAATTAAATCTAGATGGAGGGAATATTTCTCAGAACTCTTGAACACCACCCAAAAGCAAACAAACAAAGAATTCCAACCAAGTCACCCAGAGGAAGAGAACCAACAATCCTACCATCAGAGGTCAGACAGGCTGTTAAAACCAGCCCAAAAAAACCCCCAGAAGCGCAGGAATAGATGAGCTCACCACGGAGACCATCCTAGCACGTGGTGAAACTGAAATAACTTGGCTCACAAAAATCTTCCAGAAAGCATGGACAGAAAGAAAAGTTCCCGGCGATTGGCAAAAAGTGGTCATAGTACCAATCTGGAAGAAGAAAGGCAGTAAGAGAGACTGTGGAATGTATAGAGGCATTTCACTGCTAAGCTGTCCCCGTAGAATTATGCAAATTTAGATGGCCAAATTATGCAAGAAAAATTCAAAATTATGCAAAAATTATGTAAGTTACCATAACGCCATTCACGACATGTTTTGCATTTTTTCAACAAGAATTTTCATGTTTTATGTACAGAAAAATTGAAAACAGAACATATCAGTATCAGTAATTTGTTGTGTATTTGGAAAGAAAACAAAGCAGATCAGTCAGAAAAAACAACAACCAAAAATATAATCTCTGTGACTTTCAGCTGTATATCTACAGAGGAAAGAAAAATGGAGAAAAAAAAAAGGACATCTGGACCTCTGATGCTGGCACATCACTAAAACCAGGTACACCTTTCAAACATGAAATATCAGCAGACATGAGAACAACTTTTGATGGATTGAAAAATAGATCATGCTGAAGGAACAAAAGCCCTAACCCATAACCTAGCATCTGTGTTTGTCGATTTCTGCATTTTTACAACAACAACAAAAAAAAAAAAAAAAAGAAAAAAAACAACAAAACCCAACACCGCTCGAAAAACAAACCCTGGGGATTAAAAATCGATAAACTAAAACAGAAAACATAAAAAAAGAAAGAAAGAAACCGAACCTCATTAACTTTACTTTTAGAAAGAAAAACTATATTAGATTAGAAAGTTTACGTTCACTTCCTCTCTTTCTCACTTGTTGACACCACGTTGATTTGTTATTTTCAATGAAATTTCATGTGAAGAAAAAGTACATGTACATTTCATACTCTTATATGTATTGCTGTTTCCCTTTAATTTGTCCCTCTTTATTGTGTTTTAATTTTCCTTGTTATTGTTCTGATGTGTTCTTTTTTCTGGGGTTTTATTTTTTTGTACGTGTTTTACGGCGCTCGCAACTGCATAAGGTTATATGAGCGCGCGGGACACGCTAAATTAGTCGGTAGGAAATTTTGAATTTTGCGCGGGCAGCGGCCGAACCTACTCTTATCGATTTTAGACCATCAAGGGATCTTTAACGTGCAACTTGCACACGGGACTTCCGAGATTTTTCGCCCTTGTCCGAGAAGGCTAGGTGAATATTTTTCTTACCAGAAGATCAGGGATGTGGCTGAAAGACAGCAGTCAGAAGGAGCCAAGGAGTAGCAGTAGAAAGGCTGCAGGAAGAGTCGGGAGCCCAAAGGAGGGGGCAAAGGATCCGGGACCTTTGAATGAGAGGCTAAAACCTTAACCTCTAGGCCACGAGAGCCCCCGTTTTTTATGTTTATATAGCGTATGTTATATAATTTGATGTCGTTCCCACCTTTTTAAAAAATACACAAATGTGTTATGCTAGAGCGTGTCTCTACCAAGACTGAATACTGACACTGGCAGGCCCTTGTGTGTGATTCCATAATTTACATGTAAGTAATATCCTGTACCTTTTCTTAAATTACACACGTTTAGGGTTAAAAAGGCCAATCTTCGGATAGGTTAACAATAACACATGTCTTTATTTGTTATTTTTGTGTTGAAGATGTGCTGTTCTAATTTTGATTTAATTCTGTTGTGAAATCTTTATTTTTCACGTTTTAAATCCTGTGTGGTTACAAATGATATTCTGTTTGCATAAAACAGAACACAAGGCATTCTGGCGCTTTAGATGAAGCTAACTCTATCAACAAGCTTTATAATATACGTCGTCACAGAGAGTTGAAAGCTTGGAAATTAATGGCAACCTTTTTGGCAACTTTTGCCATTTTTTGGGCAACTTTTGGAAAAAAAATTGCAACAAACGCAGATGCTAGCATAACATAATATAATCAAGATATTCTAACAAGGGAAATAACCAACTTTTCACTTAAATGAGACTTTTTACGTACGTAGTCTAAACAGCCGTATGTACTGCTCACAGCCGAACGCTCCGTATCCCGGACTCTAGCATGGAGATCATCAGGAGAGAATGCGTCGCTGTTTCGGGCTCTTCCTCTCTACAGCTTTTCTGACGCACCACGCCCCCCTCACCGATGTGAGGTCTCCATGTTAGTTCGACTGTTTTCCTCTGCTGCCAACTTTAGGATTCATTCCAGCTTGCGTCCTCTCGCTTCAACCAGATCCAGAGACTGGCTTTCTCTGCTGTCTCCTGAAGGGAGTTTGTGAGTTCGTTGCTTTTCTTTGCAGTAAGTCCTGCCACTCTCATCCACTTACGGGTGCTTGTTTCTACAAAACCTCTGCATCCTACCTCTACCGGAAAATGGGTTGCTTTCCATCCTGCTTCTTCACATTGTTCGACGAGTGCCTCGTAACGGTTTTCTTTCCGCTCATGTGCGGCATATATATTGTCCTCGTGGGGCACCGTGAGCTCTACCAAGTACACCTCTTTGTCTTTTTCCTCCCATAACACAATGTCTAGCTTTTTCGTAGTTGGAATGGGGAAGAATCTCTCAAAACCCTTTAAGTCGGCGGCTACCTCCCATGTGCCCCCGCTCTGGTCTCCCATGGCTTCGTTTGCTTTCTTTCTTTTGGTAACCTTGCTTCCTTGCGGAACGAACGCAATCTTGG
>NW_004797298.1:1728195-1729319 GCF_000002075.1 Aplysia californica | reverse complement strand
CTCAGAGGGGGGCAAAGAAGGGGTGGGAGTGAGGTAGGGGCAGAAAGTGGAGACGAAAGCAAGCGACAGAACAAGGTTAGAGAACAGGAAAAGAGGTGAAAGGAGAACATTAAGACTTTAGAGACGAACATTTTCCGTCGCTCTCAGGTTTCGAACCCGGGACCTATTGAATGAGAGGCAAACACTGTAACCTCTCGAATACGAGAGCCCCCGACTGTATTTTATTACTTGCATCCCCTCAGCTTCCTCGTAAAGACAAGATGTGCCCAGCCCAAGGCCCTGACAGTAATGGCGGACGTGGTGAGAGCCGTGTCACAAGGCTCCGCTCTGAGGTATCAGATCGACGACATCACCAAATGTAGCGTCCTCCCGGGTAGCTCGCCCAACAACCTGGTCCTCTACGACCTGTCCTGGGAGGTGAGAACAGCTCGTCTCAACAACACGGCTGGACAACGGTCATTGCTGGTCTCCAACGAGAGACAGGTCAACGGTTCAAGGTCTGGAGAGCAATGTAAGTGTGTAGATGCATCATCATAATAATCATAATCAACATTGTAGGGAAAGCAGGTTGAAGAAGGAGAGTTTAAAAGATGTATTCAATTTTTATATTTGTTAGAGCTCATTATTTCGCCCCGAAGGCTTCATCATCATCTTCTTCATCATCATCATCATCGTCATCATCGTCATCATCATCATCATCATCGTCATCATCATCATCATCATCATCATCATCAAGATTTAAACCACCTCCAACACCGCCATCAGCATGGACACAACAGTCACACAGATTCTTCTATTCGATGATACATGGGGTCGAATCTCAATTAGCCATCTATCGTGGGAAAACGCCTATTTGTTAAGACTGATCTCCTGTTCGTGTGGCAGCTAGACCGAAACAGTTTACATGAGCACACCCCGTACCCTAGATATCTGTTCAGCATGTTATCGAAAGCAATGTGCATGACGATGAACGAATTTTGCTTTAGCTGATGCCACCACAGAGCTTGAATCAGCATCGCAGGCCCGTTTTATTCACAGTACAATTCTATTGTTTGAGGCCACTCAACACACACACACACACACACACACACACACACACACACACACACACACACACACACACA
>NW_004797298.1:1726195-1728069 GCF_000002075.1 Aplysia californica | reverse complement strand
ACATACATACACACACACACACACACACACACACACACACACACACAAACACACACACACACACACACACACACACACACACACACACACACACACATATAGCAGGTATATCAAGCGACGTGAGATGTTAAGAAATTAACAGCGTACATTTTAAGAATTATATTTACGTGTAGTCTTGCAATGTGGGGCGAAAAACGAAATGAAGCCGCTTTACCCTCTGTTACAATTCATGTTTCTGTGATGTGGCTTGTTTTCATTCCCGATAATATTATTGTTGAGGTTGTTTGCTGAGGTAGTTGTCGTTGTCACGGCTACTGTTATTTTCGATTTGAACTTTTATAAGCATTGTTGGAGGTTTGCATGAACGACATTTCCATGGACAGCAGATTAATTAAAGTAATTGGCAACAATTTCAAAGGAAAGAAATCGTATTAGAGTTCACCTCACAGCGCACAGAACACAATAAGTGGTATCGCAGAGATACAAATACGCCATCGGCGAACAACATGAAACTGCATGTACAAGCTGCTGGGAGAACAGCAAGTAATTATGGTGAAAGGTAGATCAATTTTTGTCCTAGATTTTAAAAAAAGACGGTTTAGGGGAAGAGGTGGGGCTGGAAGGAGAAACAAAGAGACGTCCTGTCCTACACATCATTGAATGAAAAGTTGAAGTCAAGCTGACTTTGTACAATTTTGATGTCAACGGAAAAGATTGAGCATAATTTTGTCATTGTTTTTGCGCATGATTCGTGAGCAGTCGTTTAAAAGGGAGACAGGACACGTTTATGCATTGGTATTATAGTGCGGTCAAAACTTCATGACGCAACTTATTGTCAAATATCTTCTCAGCTATCTGACATAAAATAAACTCATAGACTTTTGCACAATGACAGGTCAAAGGTCAACATTTTTTTATAAACACCTGTTAGCTGTTTTCTAAAAGATTTCTGAATAACTATCTATATCTGTAATTTTTAACCGTCAATTTGCCTATACATGTGCATCTTTTACCCCTCCCCCGCCCACCCCCTCTCCGAACCATTATCCCCATTATCGTCCCCACTAGTAAAAGCGACATAACTATCGATACAGCTACCACACATTTAGATAATGATAGTCTGATGGGCAGGGTCGAAGATCCGCCTCCTAAATTATCTAAAATGTGTTAAGAGAAACTAAGACATTTACAATCAATACAACTGCAAAAAAATTTTTTTTAATCCAATGGTAAGAGTTTTCCAGACGCTGAGAATGCTTTACGTCAATACAAGAATTAGTTTTTCTGTTTTAGCAAATATTAGTACAGATCTGTTGTTAATATCAACAACTGTTCTTTCTTTTAGAAATATATTCCGTCTTCAATCCAACAATTCATTTGATTATGAATTTGGCAACAATTGAACATTTTATATTTAAATCCAATCCGAGGAATGTTCGAACTGGGTTTTTTCCCAAGAAAACAGTGTAGATGAAATCGTAACAAACATCCAGTCAGAAGGCTACTACGCATTACGATGTTGTTGAAAGTAGAGATCTTGTTAGTGTGAACCATTCTAAATTGTGCACATTCAAGCAAGGTCAGTTTAAAAAAAAACACCAATAAACCAAGAGTCGAAATCTGTATCAGTCTTGATTCTCGCAGGGCAAAAATAATATTCCTGAAGCTCAATAGCATGTTAAACCCACATGCAAATTCCAAGTGTATTTAGCCCCGAGATAATTGAGATATAACAGTTATTATGGGTATAATAGAGAGAAAGAACTTTTTTGCAATAGTAGACTATATGTATAAACAATTGACGAGAGCAAAAGGAACGAAAAGCTTTTGTCTATAGATCCAAATAAGAGACGGGAGAGAGAGAGAGAGAGAGA
>NW_004797298.1:1722485-1723454 GCF_000002075.1 Aplysia californica | reverse complement strand
ATAGATAGATAGATAGATAGATAGATAGATAGATAGATAGATAGATAGATAGATAAAATTGCATAACCTCACTTTTTCTATATGCTCTGTTGAAGTATAACAAGTGAGTGAAGTTGTTCCAGTCGTAGCCCTACTGGAATTTGTGAAGGTAAAAAATAAACAAAAATCCAAATACAAGGGCATTTATTTTGACGTTGTGTAAAAATGGCAAAACTAGAAAATGTTGTCAGAAGAACTGTTTCAACGAGCTATGCAATGTAATCACTTTCTTCATGACGAACATCAGACAAGCGTTGCGACTGATTAAATAACACGTTTCTATTATTTGGAACAACACATTTTAAAAGAAATTAAATTTCAAATATGTTTGTCAGTTTATTGATATGTAACAAGCATTTTTATCTTTTAAAATAGATCTACTAACAAGTCTTTTATTATTTGAAAAACATGTGTATTTAACAACACGTTTTAATAGTTAAACCACTAGCGTCTATGGTATGGCAATTAGGCGCTCCGTTCTCGCATGCAGGATACCCGAGTTCGATTCCCGAGTGAGGAGAATTTTCCAAGTGTATCTCAGTCTTTCTGCTGCGATGCTGCATTTCTCTCAGTCCGGGTTGGCCCTCACAGACAGGGTCGGCCGAAGGAGACGTAAAAACACCATCATGTAAAACAAATAAAGCATGTTCAATGGCATGTTCTTTTTTTATTTGAAATACCGGTATTATTATATTGAACAACGGGGTTTTATTCTCCCTCTATGTGTCTCCAGGGCCAGTTACAAGACAAGTGAATGTGGCAATAAGAGAGAACGGCACCATGGATGTGATGGTGGTCGGCCTGGAATATGGCAGCTATAAGTGGATAGAGACTTACAAGTACAGGTGTCTCTGGAACGGGACCGGTGGAGGGTAATGTCACAAGTGTCAGATTTTAAAAGGGATTGGTTGGTCATAATGCTGCTGGGGG
>NW_004797298.1:1720197-1722385 GCF_000002075.1 Aplysia californica | reverse complement strand
TCGTTACTCGTCACTGTTTGATGTGGAGTATCTGTGAGCTCTTTTTTTTCACTAGTTAGCACATGATTGGCTTCAGTCAGCTAGTGTGTGTATAGGGACGTCTCAATAGTCAAACAATCATTTACTCTGCAGCTAGCGAAAAGGTGGGTGTTTTTTGTGTGGGTTTTTTTTTGTCTTTCTGAATAATATAATCAGATTTCAGCTGTGATGATGTATGGAACTTGCCCTCTCTGATAAGTTGATGGTGAAAAAAGTTTCTTTCTGTGTACTCAAAATCTGAGCTGAAACTTGTTACCCTTGTGTGATTGTTTTAGGTTTGCATGCCATTGTGGGTTCATGGAATAAAAGGTGAAAAACAGAAGGTGATAGAAAGATCAGTTAGAACTTATGTGGGAAGAGGCATTCTACTTGATCATTACTTCAGTTTAGATTCATCGAATGTTAGGACTTCAGTTTTAGTGAGTCCTCCTTCAACAAATAAGGCTTTGGCCCTGAAAGAGACTTGAGACACTTTTCATCATATTTATTATTTATAGAATTCAAAGGTTGATTTCAATGAACTGCCTATGGTGTGTAATGTAGGAAGTGATGTGTTTAAGATAGTGCACCAATGTCTTTATAGTGTGCTGTTGGCAGTTGACATAAATAATCATGTTCTTCTGTAAAGCCAATTCTATCTATTGTTATACCTGTTGAAACCTGAGATATTCTGATGCTTTGCATGTTTCACTGTGTTATTATTAAGGCAAAATTCAGCACTGATGATGTATGGAACTTGCCCTCTCTGATAAGTTGATGGTGAAAAAAGTTTCTTTCTGTGTACTCAAAAATCTGAGCTGAAGAAAAAAATAGTTTTCTATACTGTGTGCTGTGACTGTCAAACATCAATTTCAAGTGCTATTGTTTCACTCTTGGTTTGCAACAATTATTATTTTAACATTTTTTAGTTAGTTTTTTTGTGTCCATTGTGTTGTGACTCTTTGTGTCTGGTAGACTAAGTTATTCGGTGGTTGAGGTTGCAACAGTGTGGCCTTCTCCTTCTTTCCTATCAAACATCTTTCATTTATTAACTCTCCCATCTTTTCTTTGTATATGTAGCACCTCAACCATTTGGCACTTTGTGACGTATTTGTGTTGCAAGTGCTGTATAACTTTTTATTAAAATTAAGCTTTTTGTCTTACTCTCTAGTAGTAACACCTCTAAACTTCGACACTTACATGACCTGTTTGTGGTGCAAATCTGGTAAAACTCCAACTGAAATGAAACTGAAACAACTTTGTTGATCAAACATCTATGGTTTTTATCTCCCCTCCTTCTTTTTTGTGTTTGTTACTCTCTTGTAACACCTCTAATCTTCGGCAGTTAAATGACCTTTATTGTGTTGCAAGTGCCGTAAACTTTTACTAAAACGTAACAACTTTGTTTCCCCTCAGGGCTTGCCCACCTGTGTGAGTTCATCGAGGACTGTGAGCACACCGTGCTGGCCACCAAGATTTTGCACCTGCTGGGACGGGAGGGACCCCGCACCCCGACGCCCTCCAAGTACATCCGCTTCATCTACAACCGCGTCATTCTGGAAAATGCCGCCGTGCGAGCTGGTGAGTGGAGGGTCTGCTCTTGTTGTGTACACCAGGCACAGCCTACTGTGACTTTTGAATTAAACAACGGAAGCTCTTTATTTTTGAGAGGTCTGAATTTCCCGATAAATCCAGGTTTCTAAAATTGTCTGAATTTTGCCGGACTTCAAGCCTATCATTGAGAATTTGTGGCACTTTTTTTATAGTATTGATATGAGATGTATCAGACAAAATGATCCGTAAATTTTGAGCCCCTGAGCTTTTTCATGGGGTCCAAAATGTTCAGGATTAAAAATGTTGTTTTTTTCAGTCAGTTGGGTCTTCAATATTTTTAGCAATATGGTTTCTGGGCAATCTCCTTCTTTCCTTTGAACGTTACTCCTAGTAGCACCTCTTATCTTCAGCACTTGTATTACCTATTTTGTTGTAGGGCTATGAAACTCTTATTAAACAAAAAGAAAGAAAATTCAGCTGTGATGACATTGGAACTTGCCCTCTCTGATAAGTTGATGGTGAGAAAGTTTCCTCCTGTGTACTCAAAATCTGAGCTGAAGCCAAGGCAGATTTTAATGTGGTTGCTTAATTGTGTTAGAGTCCTTTGACCAATACG
>NW_004797298.1:1710574-1720097 GCF_000002075.1 Aplysia californica | reverse complement strand
TCTGCCCCCCCCCCTCACCCCCTTTACCCTTCCTCTGGGCTCCTGACTCTTTCTGCAACCTTTATAATGCTACTCCTTGGCTCCTTCTTACTGCTGTCTTTCAGCCACAACCCTGATTTTAAGGTAGAAAAGATCTGCACCTGACCTAACCTTCTCGGACAAGGGCAAAAAATCTCGGAGGTCCCTAGTGCAATTTTAAGTTGCGCACGCCAAAGACCGCTTGGTGGTCCAAAATCGATAAGAGTAGGCCTCGGTCGGCACCCTGGCTAAACTCAAAATTTCCTACCAACTGAAAATGTTTAATGTGTCCCGCGCGCTCATATTATGACATTATGCAGTTGCGAGCGCCGTAAAACACTTACAACAAAAATATTTCAAAAATGCTGTTTCCATGTAACTAAGATTTCTTGCATTAGTGAAAATCGACCTTTTACCATTAAGCTTTTAGGTTTAAGGATCCCTTGAGTGCAGTACCAATAATTATCTTAATGTACTTCAAAAACAGTTTTACCCCCAAATCGTCCATTATCTTTGAATGGATCGAAAAAAAGTCTCACAAAATTAAAACATCGCTTTTAATACACGGTTCGTACGAGAGATAAATAAACAAAGCCCACGGTTTAAACCTGATTGACTCTATACACTCATCAAAAACGTCATTGGGCGATGTGTTCTGAAACCTAATGCATCTCTGTTTGCTTTGTTTGAGGTCCCACATCAAAAGCTCAGGGTGTCAGTTCATCGGACAGAGAACTGAGCGGTTGGTTTTGTGTGTTGTGGCATGCCAATAGCACATGCAGCAAGCGGGTTAGATGTCCTTTGATGAAAAATGTTAAATTGAATTGAGTTTATCTTCTACTCATTAAGTTAAAACAGAGTTCATAGCCAACCCGTATTCGATAACAGGAGAGCATAGTTTATAGCCAACGTCCATATTCCCGGAAGTGTAAATAAAAATAGTATAAAGCATATTATTTTCAATAACGAAAAAAAGAAAAAAAAAGAAAGAGAAGCCCTCAGCATAATGATCTGCAGTTTTATTGTTGTTGGGTTGTTTTGTTTGTTTGTTTGTTTGTTTGTTTGTTTTTTTAAATTTCACCTTCTCTGTCTCTCCCCCTTCCATCTCCCTGCGCTCGTGGTAGATGGTGTCTGCTTGCTGCTGCAGGGGACAATAGGTGACTCGTGTGCGGTTTTGAAAAAGCGGGTTGTACACTTGAAAGTGTTATGTGTCAGGCTACAGGCGTCCACGGAGGCTCTGTCTGTGTGTAAGAGATCTGGTTTACCTAACTTCAGTTTGCTTTGTAAAAACCCTCTCCTTTATGCTTCCTTCTTCTCTTCCGTTCTCTCTCTCTCTCTCTCTCTCTCTCTCTCTCTCTCTCTCTCTCTCTCTCTATGTGAGTATATATACGTAGTCTAAACAGCCGTATGCACTGCTCACCGCCGAACGCTCTGTATCCCGGACTCTAGCATGGAGATCATCAGGAGAGAATGCGTCTCTGTTTTGGGCCCTTTCTCTCTACAGCTTTTCTGACGCACCGAGCCCCCTCACCGATGTGAGATCTCCATGCTAGTTCGACTGTTTTCCTCTGCTGCCAACTTTAGGATTCATTCCAGCCTGTGTCCTCTCGCTTCAACCAGATCCAGTTACTGGCTTTCTCTGCTGTCTCCTGAAGGGAGTTTAAGAGTTCGTTGCTTTTCTTTGCACTAAGTCCTGCCACTCTCATCCACTTACGGGCGCTTATTGCTACAAAACCTCTGCATCCTACCTCTACCGGAAAATGGGTTGCCTTCCATCCTGCCTCCTCACATTGTTCGACGAGTGCCTCGTAACGGTTTTCTTTCCGCTCATGAGCGGTATATATATTGTCCTCGTGGGGCACCGTGAGCTCTACCAAGTGCACCTCTTTGTCTTTTTCCTCCCATAACACAATGTCTGGCATTTTCGTAGTTGGAATGGGGAAGAATCTCTCAAAGCCTTTTAAGTCAGCGGCTACCTCCCATGTGCCTCCGCTCTGGTCTTCCATAGCTTCGTTCGCTTTCTTTCTTTTGGTAACCTTGCTTCCTTGCGGAACGAACGCAATCTTGGTGGGTCCATGCTTCTGTATCTTGGGGGCGTATTTTCCTTCTTCCACCTGCTTTGTCGCCATTGTCGTGAGCACTTTCAGCACCTCATTGTCTGGTCAATTGCTTTCAGCCCATTTTCAGCCTGCTTCATGATTTCCACGCCTTGACTCCTATCAGACAGAGTTCCTGAGTACCACCGACCCAAACTTTTCACAGGTTGTTCTTTTACTGTGGACATTTGCTCCTCTGCAATTGTGAACTTCAGTTGCTTCTGTTTCCCTTTGTGAATAGTCAGGCTTCTAGATTTTTTAGCTTTAAACTTCATCCTGGCCCAGGTGATAAGCTTATCGAGCCGATTCAACATACTTTGCATTGTGTCTCCATCTCTTGTCAGTAGGGTCACATCATCCATAAAGGCTTTCTTTGGTGATCTCACCTTTGCTTCTTCTTCACAGCATTCTGCAGATCTCAGTAGCATCTCCATTACCAGGATGAACCAGATGACCGATATAGAGCAGCCAGCTGCAATCCCAATCTCTAGTCGGTGCCATTCCGTTGTGAAATTTGCGGTTGAGAATCGCATCTGGAAGTTACTATAGTATTCTTTCATGATGTTTTGCACCTCTTGCGGGACGTAGAAAAAATCCATTGCCTTCATCAGCAATTTATGGGGAACAGACCCGTAGGCATTCGCAAGATCCAACCACACTACGTTTAAACTTTCCTTGTTTTTCTTGGCCTCTTGGATTTTGTCCCAAATGGTGAAAGCATGCTCGATGCAGCCTGGGATCCCTGGTACCCCGGCTTTCTTAACCGTTTCATCCACATAGCCGTTACTTTGCAAATATGCTACAGTCCTCTTTGCAAGTATTCCCATAAAGATCTTGCACGTCACGTTGATGATTGAAATAGGTCTGAACTGTCCTATCTCCTTTGCATTCTGTTCTTTGGGTAGATACACGCCCTCCGCTCTGCACCAATCTTTGACGATTTCTTTGTCTTTCCAAAGGCCTCTTAGCATCTCAAAGAGGGTGTGTCTCAGCGTTTCGCAATACTTGAACACCTTATAAGACACGCCATCTCCTCCAGGTGCACTTTTTGCTCTTGCTTTTTTTACAAACTCATCTACTTCTTTCTCTCTAATTGGTCCCAGGTAATATTTGACGACGGGGGCAGCTGGACGCTTCAGGCCTCTCATATAAGGAAGCGGTTCTTCTCTTCTTGAATCTGTCTTTCTCTCTGTCTCTCTCTTTGCCTCAATCTAATTATCTCCACCCCGTCCTCTCTCTCCCTCTCTCTCCCTCTCTCTCTCTCTCTCTCTCTCTCTCTCTCTCTTTCTCTCTCTCTCTCTCTCTCTCTCTCTCTATGTGAGTATGTATATATATATATATATATATATATATATATATATATATGAGAAAGAGAGAGAGAGAGCCAAACCTCGTTGTACCGCCCCTCGTTGTACCGCCAGCCCCGCTTACCCCCAGATTTTGCCAATGTACTATATAAACATAGTGCATGTATTTGCACCTTTACACCGCCATCCGCCAACTGCCTCGGTTGTATGGTCCTTACTAATCTACTGTAAATCTACCCTGTAGTACTGCCAACGAACTGACGTCAGAAGTACACAGTAGCCTACACACTTGGCTACACACGCGCACAGCACATCCACTTGGTGGTTGCTTGACAATCTTTTACTTTTACTCACAAGTCTACGAGTTAGGCCTAGGTCTAGATCAAACTCTTTTCAACGATTTGCTCCATACCCGCCCATCCCACCACCATAGGCCTACCCTTGTCTTGTAGATTTCAGACAATATGGATAGATTTTCAGTGATGTAGTGTGTCGCAAGCGAACACAATACAATGTGTAATGTAGAAGAGTACAATTAAAATAAAAGGTAACATTGTAAACCAGCTTTAAGTTTCGCTCCCCGAGAACCTCCGAGTAAATCTGATACGCCGATTATGAAAATTTTATTCTATTTAATCTAGGCCTTGGTCAACATAACATTAAAAAATGGAATTAAATTTTTATGTCGCCTGGAGAAACTTTAAAGGAACTTCGCCATCTCGGCCTCCCGTCAAAATATCTGACGTTGCCAGATATGAGCCCAATAACTTACAAGCTGATGAAGGGGCTCTCGTGGCCTAGAGGTTAGGGTGTTCGCCTCTCATTCAAAGGTCCGGGGTTCGAATCCGGGTAGCGACCGAAAAACATTTTCTTCTCTAAAATTGTTTTCTTTCTCCTTGTTTCCTGCTCTCAAGCAATGTTCTGTCTTCTGCTTTCGTCTCCACTTTCTGCCCCCACCCCCTTTGCCCCCTCCACTGGGCTTCTGACGCTTTCTGCAGCCTTTATACTGCTACTCCTTGGCTCCTTCTTACTGCTGTCTTTCAGCCACACCCCTAATCTTCTGGTAGGAACGATCTACACCTAGCCTTCTCGGACAGGGCGAAAAATCTCGGAGGTCCGAGTTCAAGTTGCGCACGTTAAAGATCCCTTGGGGGTCTAAAACCGATAAGAGTAGGCTTCGGCCGCCACCCGACAAAAATTCAAAATTTCCAACCGACTAAAAATGGTTAATGTGTCCCGTGCGCTCATATGACCTTATGCAGTTGCGAGCGCCGTAAAACACTAACCAAAAAAAAAAAAGAAGAAAAGCTGGTGGATACCTTTTAGTGAGGACTTCCGCCCATTTCTAACTGACAGATAGAAGGAGGTAACTCATTACTTCATTTAGTTTCCTTGACATTGGACAGACGATGCTACGTGTATTTAACAGAAGACATGAGAAAACCTCGTTGTACCGCCAGCCTCTTTGTACCGCCAACTTCATGCTCGTCCCAAAGCAGGCGGTTTAGCGGGGTTTGACAGTATATCATATACAGGACTATTCCACGGTAACTGACGGGACATTTGGACTATACTTTCTTACAACGACAACAGTGTAATTTAATATCAATTAATTTATTTCAACTTTAAATGATACTAATATTTGAAAGACATCTCAAGAATCATAATAATATTAAATGCAGTAATTTGCAAAAAAAATTAAAAAATAAACAAACAAAAGACGATGCAAAATCTGTGACGTATTTAGTTTCGGTAACTGACAAGACAAATGAGATTTTTAAAATGTCCCATACTGCATGACTCCGCAAATATTCATAATTTCTTAGACAAAGAACCTCTAATTTTAACTCGATTGTAATTCTCTTCGACGCTGTTTTATCTTTTGTAAGTTAAATAGTATTGCACAACAACATCACTTACTTTTCGAAAATAGTGCCCAGCCCCAGAGCTTATAGCAACGAGTACACGTGACTAACAAGGTCATGGCCTTGAAGTAAGCGGCTTTGCTCTGCACCACCAGATTATCCATCGGTCCGTTATCGAGTTCATAATAATATAAGAGTATACACAATCGAGCGGACAAACCCACCCAACTGTACCCTTCTCAGCGTCTGTTTGTCCTTGGACGTCAGTACAGGTATTTATCAACACACAAATAGCAGTGCACACACACACACACACACACACACACACACACACACACACACACACACACACACACACACACACACACACACACTGTTCACACCAGGTAAAACAAGAAATTACGCATACCGGTACATTTAGATGTACAGAAAAGGCGCATGGACACAATCGGGAATATTTTTAGTGGTCGTGTAGATCTACTTGTACTGAACTAGGGAGAAACGACACGATAGTGGACTGCGATGGGAATAGTCGTGTGTGCATGGGTGGGGTTGGTTTTTGTTGTTGTTGTTGTTGTTTGTTTGTTGTTTTTTGTTGTTATCGTTTTGTTTTGGGTTGTTGTTTTTGTTGTTGTTGTTGTTTTGGGGTTTTTTGGTTAGGGGGGAGGGGGGGGGGGACTCCAGTATTGGTCGGTATCACTCGGAAATGATTTGGATACATGATGTATTAGAATGGGGCCACAGCAACCAACCTTGGAGGCCTATAACGTAAGATTTCGTGTATTCAAAGAAAGGGGAACATCAAGGAAAAGATGGGTCAACAAAATTAAAGAGGCCCTTTAAAGTAACACTATGGAGATCCAAAAGGTAACACTCCTGACCCATGTCCACACTTTCCATCTCCCTTGGACACCATGCGGTACAAGTGAGATCGTTGTTCGAAATTCTTGAACTTTGGTTGCTTGGGTGTTCAACCACAGGCTCTCTTTTTTTAACTTGTATGCTTTTGCTTTTTATTCATCCAGTGCCTCGGTGTATCAACAAGATCTGGGAGGTGCTTTGATTGGAGACTTTCTCAGTTTGCGGCAGGCAGTAGCGACAGGTTACTCACTGGCTTACGCCATCAATGGACAGACTCTAGTTCCCCCATTCGGCAACGAGATATGGGTCGGCAGAATATCAGGTGATTAATGGTTTGGTATAGCGTGTAGGCATTTTCTGGTGTTGCTGATGCTGCTGTTCGTTGTTGTTGTTGTTGTTGTTGTTGTTGTTGTTGTTGTTGTTGTTATTGATGTTATTGTTGTTATTGTTCATGCTTCTGCTGCTGATGTTGCTACTGTTGTTGTTTGCTGTTGTTGCTATAATTGTTGCTGTTGTTTGCTTTCGTTTCTTTTTGTAACAATTCAGTCTGTCTGTTTTGCGTTTGCTATTTTAAAGGCAGGCCTTATATTAAGGGAAATACTTTGTTTTCTGACGTTCTTTTTCATTGAAAAATTAAAGGCGGGACTGTGACCATTACCGTAAGCTGTGGAGTCATAAGAAGTTTACTGTGGTTAAAAAAACCTTTTCTCTGTATTTATTTGTCTCTCAGACATCCGGTGGAACAAGAACCACAGCGAGATCGTGTTCAGCAGACGATGGACATTCGTCGATGTCGTCAACGTCACTTCCGTCTCCACGGCACCAAACAACAGCGTCATCATTCAGCGCTACTCCTACTCCAGGAGCTTCTACATCTTGATCTCCTCAACCACCCACAAAGGATTCCTCAATTCTACAGGGAGCGTGCATTTCTTTAAATTACCTTATGGTGAATAAAAGTACTTGCGCAAGATTCATAATTAGCCTTAGAAAAGGGACAACGTTATTAGCGCCCACCAATGTCGGAAATGAAAATTGAACAATAAATAAATGAATAAATGAATAAATAGATTATTCATTTTTTTAAATCCTGGAGACGTTTATTTTTTATTTTGTTATTAAATGTTGCTTGACGGGCCTTCTGTCAACAGATCATAACGTAAAATGGTTGGCTGGGCGGCAGAAAAAGACACATTATATTATAACCATGCTAAAGAAGTTCTGGCGTTTGATAAGCACTACGCCAGTGGAGAACTTGCACAGCTTGTGGGCGGGGCAGTTCACTATTTAAATATCAGAGCTTAGGAGAGACGAACTATGACCAACAGAGGGTGTCCGTTCGCCACTTTAACCCGGCCCGCCCATCCGCCATCCACACCAACAGATGAAAAGATGAAATAAACTAATTAAAGGAATAATACATGAATTATCATTTATAATACATTTATTACAGTATATCATATGCCAGCAAGAAAGTGTATCACCGACGCCGTGCAGGCTTTCATAAAGCACAACCAGAATATTGATCTAGTTGTATTGTATGCTCTTTGCTGGTAAAGCTGTGTTTTATTATGTGTCTGCGTGTGTGTACCTAAGATCATTCTGTAAAGATTTCCTTTTAAAGCTTTGTTAAGCTGTTCTCATCTCTGTGTGTGTGTGTGTGTGTGTGTGTGTGTGTGTGTGTGTGTGTGTGTGTGTGTGTGTGTGTGTGTGTGAATGTTTGTTGTACACTATGTGAGTGAGTTAGTGAGCGTTTATATATATACATAAATAAATCAGTAAACAAATAAATAATAATAATAATAATAATAATAATAATAATAATAATAATAATAATAATAATAATAATAATAATAATAATAAATAGCTTTTGTATAGCGCATACCCCCGCTCAACAGCAAGTCTTGGCACTTTACACTATATCATTACCCCAGTAGACAATAGAACACTCCGAAATATTCTCAGCTTCCTAAGAAGCATACAGTGCAAGCAGCTCCTTAAGCTTTCAAAGACTAACAAAATGACAAGACTTTCGCTGTCTATAGCTGGGTACCCATTCCCACCTGGGCGAAGTGAGGAAAATTCGTGTTAAGTGCCTTTCCCAAGGACACAACGTCGAGCTCCTGACGGGATTCGAACTCACTACCTTACTGTTGCGAGTCGGGAGCCTTAATCACAAGGCGATCGACGCCACATAAATACAAAAATAAGTAAATAAATAAATATATGTAAAGATTTCTGCGTCTATCTATCTATCTATCTATCTATCTATCTATCTATCTATCTATCTATCTATCTGTTTACCTATCTATCTATCTATCTTCAGTCTTCTGCTAATTGTGAGACGATTAAAGAAAACCCAGACTCGAACTCACGTCTTCTGCAAGCGACAACACGAGGCTTAACTGCTGCACCAGAGACCCCGGTTGGACTTCCCTTGAGCTAAGTTAGACGACAGACAAAAATCAAAGAAATATTATTTAGTCTGGTTTGTGTTTGCATTTGTATGAGTATGTGCACTACTGTATTCAATTATTTATTTCATTGCAAAGTCGGAGCACTCTCCACCGATGCCTGTGGTGTAGCAGTTAGGCACCTCGCTGTTGGAAGCAGAAGACACGAGTTTGATTACCGAGTTGAGGTTTTTTCCCCCATGGAGTGGAAGCGGCGAGCCTCCTAAATTATCCAAGTGTTGTAAAAGGGGTTGTCAAACATGAACAATACAATCCTTAGGCCTACGATCCGATCCCTCTCTGCCGAGTAGGAAAAATACAGGAGAAGAAAGGAGCAAAAAAATATAAGGCAGATGCTATTCACCACATTCGTCTTACCGTGATATTAAGTACATGTAGTCTACCTTCGTGCTACTCTGCCGTTTGAGGATTTTTCTCTTTGAGTACCTCGTAGTGATTGGCCGGGGCGATAGAAAGGGGGGGGGGTGGCAGGTAAGTATAAGTGGTAAAGAAGTATGACATACCACTGGCATCGATCATCTACTTACTAGACCGTTGTTGGGAACAGAATCCAAGCAACATATGGCGGGGAATCAGAAACCGCCTTCCAAGACCATCTGACATTCTTTTGTACTCATGTACTGTACTAGATTTCTGTCATGTTAATCTTCTGTTCATAATATAGTGTAAAGCGCATAGAGCCTGCTGTTGAGCGGGGATATGCGCTATACAAATGCTATCTATTATCTATTATCTATTATTATTATTATTATAAACCTTTTTTGTGTGTGCGTGTTTGTTTGTTTTTTATTAGGTGGGTTATCTTGTGGCTTTTTGTTTGCTTTTGTTTGTTCATGTTGATGTTTTTTTGTTTGTTGCTTTGTTGTTGTTTGTTTTGTTTTTTAATTGCGGGGAAAAGGGTG
>NW_004797298.1:1708027-1710196 GCF_000002075.1 Aplysia californica | reverse complement strand
TCTCTCTCTCTCTCTCCCTCTCTCCTCACAAGAGTCAATTTAGACGCTATTTTTATTTACCATTATCGGTGGCACTTGATAATGGTGAGCTGCAAAATGATGTGGAAGCCACTTCTAAATGCTGAGAATGTCATAACGTTTAGTGACTTGTCAGCGTAAAAGAGCTGACAAAATCCTGCGGCTTGAAATAAATCAAACTCCCTATTTACGCGTTTCATTTAATGCTAAATATAAGTCATAAAGAGCTCTTATCATGTTTATAGGCAGTCCCTTCAGGATCCTAAGCACATATTGGGAAATCCAAAACACAGTTGTCATTGTTAATGTTTTACACCCCCATCGAAAAAAATAGACCACTTAAGTGAGTGGTTGGGGGGTGATCTGGTATGGACTGATCATTTCTTCCTATCAAATGTCTGTCGTCCTTAGTTATCTCTCCTCTTACTCTTTGTGTTTATTACTCTCTTGTAACACTTCTAATCTTCGACACTTATATGACCTAATTGTGTTACAAGTGCCGTAAAACTAGAACATAAAGCCAAAGACCACGTAAAAGGTCAGGCTGTCTTAGCCGAGACTGTAAAAGCCGACTCTTGCAAGGGTGCTTAAATTTTAATATCATGTAATAATGTCCCTGAAGACAGACGGAGACGCTCGATTTAGAGAGAAAAAAAAAAAACGTCTTCTGCGAACGAAGGTGAAGAGTCTATCTGTTGTACTCAGACACTGGCACGTAAAAATCATAACAATAAAAATAAAATATCATGCCACAACCCCAAAGGATTGTATAAAGGCGTTAACCACGTAAAAACACACGGCATTGTAGGAAAATATGTATATATACACAATGGTGCAGCATTCTAAAACTACATAAAACCTCTTCTGTTAGTAGCGTCACGAGATCCTTTCTTCCTAGAAACACGACGTCTTTATAATATTGCTATTGAGATCTACTTCTTTTTTGTTCTTTTCCTTTTTTCATTTTTTATTTACTATTTGCTCTCTCGTGACATACTTGGAGAGGAACGTTGCAGCATAGCCCATCCATTTAGAAAACAAGACGCATCTGTGAAAGTAACCAGTAACGTCTTTTAAAATGCATCAATTCATTCCAAATGCGGACACTCAACAAATATCAATATTTGTCTTTAAAAACAAGGGGGGGGGGGGGTATTTGCCTGTGAACAAAAACAAGGGGCGCTTTCTCACGGTTTAACAGTCTTTCTTTTTTTAAGGGACTGGATACGATAAAGAGAATGTTCAATGGGTTCCTGGGAAGTGAGGGAGACAACGGCAGCAGGGTAACTTCAGGGAAACTTGCATTATAACATCCTAGATCATGCACTTTGACATACTTCCGGTTTTCTAAGGAGCGCTCCATTTCACTAATTCACCAACGTTTTTATGCGAAGTGAAGAGCGGCAGCAGCTGTAATAGTGCTCGATCTAGAAGTCTATGAGTCATGCAAACGGTTTTGCAGCTCAAAATGACAAAAGCCATGTATGCCTCTATGCACTTTCTGCACCACGATAACTAGCCTTGGTTAAATAATTGCGTGGAGTAAAGACGCCATTATTGTGATAAGTGAACTTTCCACATGCTGCAAGTTTAAATTTGAGAGTTTCCACATTTTATGAAAAGTTAATAAAACATCAATGTGAGAAAGGGTTATAGATATTAGATTATAAAATCGCCAATTGCCAGTGCTATCGATTTATCTTGATTCAGCGTAGATGGATGTCGACTCGTCTGAACGCTTGAATTACAAAAGAATTCGGTGCGCACGGAGGCTGGGGAGATGCCTTCTTTTAAAAATGTAAAAGTGCAGCAAACGTGTTGTTATTTTTGTCGGTCTGAGCTTAATGTGGGCAAACTGAATGTTTCTGCTGGATCGACAAGCCACATTGATTTCTCAGTCTATTTTCTATCAACATACACTTTTTTGGAATGCTGTTACGCTTGATTGAATAAGATTCGTTTGAAGCTTGTAAAACATAAAAATTATGTCCATTCAACATGACTTTGAAAGGTGTTTGCTTTGGAAAGCTTTGGCTTTAGGGGTGACGATAAGGAAAAAAACCGGGAGAGTGATTCTTGGAGTAAATAAGAAATGTAGCAACGAATGTCCATATTCTTGCATTTAACGGAGGAGGAGGAGGAGGAGGAGGA
>NW_004797298.1:1705343-1707184 GCF_000002075.1 Aplysia californica | reverse complement strand
ACCAACGGACCCGGATAATTAATTTTAGTTTGTTGTCCCTGCCGTATGTAATAAATTGTTATATCGTTTCTACTTTACAGGGTTTTTGCCATATCACGGAACGTAACCCCTGCCATAATCCAGGGAATTGTAGCACATTGCCGTATCTGGGTTCAGACCCCCTCCCCCCCCCTGCTGTACGCAATAAACAGATATGGAATGTAATTATCTCAAATCTGTGGCTTCTTCGCCTTATGAGCTTACGAGACTCGCGTGTCGTGAGCTGCTAGAAAGGCGCTTACAAAAGGGCATTTTTCATTACATAGCACATACAAAATGCCGATTAAAGGCGGACACATTAATTTATGTTGATGGGCGTTTTATTGTAACTTCTAAACACGAGATACGATCTTGGCACTGCGTTTCCGGGATCTACGCCAACTTATTCTTACCTCCCGGAGACACAATCTCGTTTAGCCTGTAACATTCTGACGTGACATGGCGTGAGTCCAGTTGTTATTGGATGAGACATTATAGGGGAGGTCCCATAAATGGCAGCTATGTCAACGTTGCAGAAAATATTAAAAGTTGACTTCCCTTTTCCTTGTCTTGTTTTTTTTTAACCTTAAACATTTTTTGGGGGGGACTTTCTTTTCATTTTGGTTTTTCATGTGCAGCTTGAGGGATCATCGAATTTACGTCAAGAGTTTATAATGAATAAATAAATAACACTTTATTGATCCCCATGGGAATTTTTTATAACAATGGCAAACATACACACTCACGTACATGTAAATACATAATTAAACATACAAATATGCACACAGAGAATACCAAATACCAAATATTACACTACTGAAGAACAATTTTACCAGCATGCCATTGCTGGTCGCCACTGTGCTTACTAAGTCACGGCACACCCCAGTGACCACCCATCTAAACTCTGTGTCACCGACGCTTGCTTGAAACTATTTTTTTTTTTTTGTCGGAACTCACAACTCACTACTCGCTCGGCCATGCACCGGAGCCCCCTGAGTTAACTAAGTATGAGAACTCTCTGTCGGAGATTCGAAACAAGGTTGTCCATATCCTGTGTCATCGTGACCCACAGAAGCTCATAATAGGCGCTATCGTGAAGTGGTCTAAATGTTCGAGTGTTCTGGCAGGAGCTCACAGGCTGGGGTCCTGTTGTGTGCTGAAGTATGTGGTGTAACGATTAGGTTTTTTGTCGCCGGGGTTCTCTTTCGATCCTTGAGTGGACATTTTTTTTGTTTTTTAAAATGTATTTACTTTTTATAAAAATCAAGTAGCTCTGTCTGTGTGATGAAATGCCATACCCCACTCAACCGTCTGTCTGTTGGGGTGCCCTGTCCCACAAAGCCTGGCAGAGCCAAAGCAGCCCGCCTCCCATATGAGGTAAATTTTGTTGCTGGAGGAGTAAATAATTTACCATCAAATGGGGTCCTGAAGCTGGTGGGGTCTAGCTCAAAGGGTTAATGTGGATTCTCTTTCCTTTGAAGCCCCTGGGCTGTTCTATTCGCCGAGCTCCCCGCCCTTCTGTCCTCTACCAACACTTGAGATCGATGTGAGAACACCGAGAAAATTACAATCTTGGAAAAGAAACAGATGAAGCTAACCGCATCGATGTGCCCGTTAGCCAACTACAGAAGGAACAACTATGAAGAAAAAACACAGAGAGTGGAAAAGGTAGAAATAACAGGGGGGGGGGAGAGAGAGAGAGAGAGAGAGAGAGAGAGAGAGAGAGAGAGAGAGCCAAAGTGGGGGGAGAGAGGGGGGTTATGGTGGACAAAGTGGTGGCAGAGAGTGAGGGAGAGAGTGGGTGAGATGTAGATAGACAGGAA
>NW_004797298.1:1703484-1705060 GCF_000002075.1 Aplysia californica | reverse complement strand
AGAGAGAGAGAGAGAGAGAGAGAGAGAGAGAGAGAGAGAGAGAGAGAGAGAGAGAGAGATTATTTTTGCTTCTTTTGTATGTTGGTTTTTAATTTGTAAACGAGAGTGACGCTGTGGGCTCATATCGATTTGTTTTCCCTTGTTTATTTTTTTGTTTTGTTTTTAGGTGGACTTTTTTGTTTCCGTTTTCAACATAGCTGTTCATTAGTGTGGTAGGCGAAGTCTTATTACTTTGTTTTCCTCGACGACTTGACGTCAGGCTCCGTAGAAACAAGAAAAGAATAGGCTGCGCAATGATGTTTAATTTAGTTTCAATTGTATTCAGCAGTTCTTTTTTGCTAAGCATGTAAATTAGTGTGATTACTTGCCTACCTATCTACATGTACATGCCCCCATTGTACATGCCCCCATTCCTGCTTACCTACCACACGTAAAATGGTATTGTTCACAGCACGTCCCGCTTTTCACACACATTTTGATTATGCATATGGCCTACCTACCTACCTACCTTTTTACCTACCTACCTTCATACATACCTACCTACCTACCTCCCTACTTACCGACCGGCCGACCTATCTACCTACACATTTACCAACCTACCTACCTGCTTACCTTCCTACGTACCAACACTCGTACCTTCCTATTAATCTATTATAGATATATTTTAGTCAGAATACAGTGCACTGTTTATGTGTTGCTGTTGTATTGTGAAGTGCCCAGAGCCTGGGTCCTTTAATCGGGGGTTGAGCGCTAGACGATAAATTATAATTATGTAATGCCATATCTTGTCACTGGTGTTAATTAAGTTGGAGCTCGAACACGTCAAATGGAAATCAGCTCGGTCAAGTTTTCGAGCTTCCACTAGTACATATTATATTGGCAGCATCGGACTTTTAAGATCAAGTACTCTCTTTCCCATCCCACCTCACTGATATTGTTTGTATTGTTTGGACCTTGTGGAATACTACTACTACTACTACTACTACTACTACTACTTCTACTACTACTACTTCTACTACTACTTCTACTACTACTACTACTACTACTACTACTACTACTACTACTACTACTAATAATAATGATTACATTTTTAGCGCATATCCATGCTCAAGAGCATGTTCTATGCGCTTTACAACTATTATTTACCCCGGCAGACCCTCTGAAGCATACAGTGCAAGCTGCGGATTTCACGCGCTCAAACACTATCAAACTGACAAGATCGTTCCCTGTCTATAGCCGGGTGAAGTGAGGAAAATTTGTGCAACGTGCCTTTCCCAAGGACACAACGTCGGGCCCCTGACGGGATTCGAACCCATGACCTTACGGTTGCGAGTCCGAGAGCCTAACCACTAGGCCACCGACGCCACGTTTGAAAGCTCAGAACACAATCACCTTCTCGTGCCAGATATGACAACGTGTTCACAAACTGCGTGCCAGTCACTGAAAATTCAGCTTGGAAATCAAAGGGGAAGTTTCTAGTCTTGTTCACTTCACTGACAAAAGACTCGTGTGACTTCATGATAACTACCGTGCTTTCTAACGTTCTCTCTCTCTCTCTCTCTCCCTCTCTCTCTCC
>NW_004797298.1:1698937-1700252 GCF_000002075.1 Aplysia californica | reverse complement strand
CCCTTTTTTTAAAATAGCATTTATCGTCATCGGTTGTGCTGTAATAGTTCAAATGTTTGCTTTGGGTTGTGTGCGTTCTTGTGTTCATCTATAGAACAAATTATGCTTGTTCATGCACACGTATTTTGAGTTAAGAAGAAGGTATTGAAAATCGCCTGTAGCGGCATTGTTCGGGGGTGGGTGGCTATAGTAATGGCCTGTATTGTGATTGGTTGTTGTTTTTTTTAACCATATACGTTAATAATGACATGTACGGAGGCTTCTGCAGCACAGACATGAACACTTCTAACCACGCTACAGAAATCCTTTATTATCGATCTAAAGTCAATTTTCTGAGAACTGGCAGAGCGGTTGTCGGACTGCGACGAGTCAACGACACTTTATGTCCTGGTGTTAGTGACCTGAGTGCGTCACAGGCCTGTGAGGCGTGGACCTGTGGAACTGTGCCTGCAAGAACAGACCGGAAACAGCTCGGGGCAAGTTGCCCTGACCTTCACAAGACACATTGCACTTTCGAAAGGTTTTACGAGCTGTCAGGGTTTTGTAAGCAAACGCAACTTGTTGTTTTAGATACCGGTCACTAGCCCGGCCTGTCACCTTGGGAAAATGGGGGAGGGGGTACGTTATGACAACTACCCACCGTGAACAAAAAGCTATAGAAACATCAATGTGTCAAGACAGGGGAATTTGTTCATTTCAGAAAAGAGAAGCACGTCGACACATCAGCTGTCGTTTACAGTACTGCAAGGAGCTGTCCTTCACCGTTTTATGCAAGAAAAATTTCGAAATTATGCAAACTGATCCAAAAGTGTGAAATTATGCGATTCTGTTAATTTTAATAAAGAATGATATAGAAAAATAATCAGAAATTATACCCCAAAAAAATGACAAATTTTGCTAACTCATGCGGAGTGCATAAAACCATGGGGACAGAAAGAGGAAGTAGAACAAGTAGACAGAAACACCAGAGGGAAAAGACAGAACCGAAGTAAGACCCATACAATGTAATAACATAGGCATTTGTGGGTGTGTAGACACCTCGTTTATGGCAGCCTCAAAGTTCTTGAATCTCAACATGGGCTTTTGGATGTTCATTGAAGTCTATAAACTAAAACAGTTGAATTCAGATTCAACGAAGTCGTCAGACCAAATTTTCAATTTCGTTGAACACGAGTGTTCTTCATAACACACACACACACACACAAACTAAAACACACACGCACGCATGCACACGAACACGCACAGCACAAGTGCACTGGCCGCCAGTCAGATCCTGACACACGTTAAGACCCGTGTGCATGCTAACTAAGTATGC
>NW_004797298.1:1697442-1698600 GCF_000002075.1 Aplysia californica | reverse complement strand
CGACTTCGTTGAGTCCGAGCTTGCTCTTTTATGTATTCGTTGAAACCGAGTTATTTTAAAAAATTGAATTGAATTTTTTTTAAAACAACAAAAAACAAAACCCTAAGGAATCTGTTTTCTTTCGTTGAATCCGAGTTCCACTGTATACGGTCTATGGCAGCTCCTCACTTTTGTTTTTCTGATCTCCAGCTGCATGCTGTGTTTTCGTAAATTGTTAGAACAAGCCTGATGTAATATTGTTACGAAATGTCAATCTCTCGTGATGTTTTTGAGAAATATCAAAATTAGGCCAACATTATATTATCGTACAAATTGTACAATTACGTCATGTTTTCCAGAAATGACAGCCATGCGTCACATTTTCATTATAAAGAAGACAGGCATAGCGGGGACTGCAAGACTTTCTAGTCCGGGGGCCGTGACAATTGTCCGCTACCCCCCTCATGGGAGTTGGGAATTTATTAAAAGAGAATTACATTTACAATATCTTCACCTCTTTCCAGTTTTCAATTTCAGGAGTTTTACAAGTATCGGCATTTTGTTGAAGGCTTTATAAATACATGCCAGAGTCAACAATAAGTCCGTTAATTGATGAATGTTGAGAAAATGTTGGATCTCTGAACTGATTGATTGTGAATGATTTTGATGATTTACCCCAAGGTCGACACAGTTTAGATAATTCTATTAAATTTTGATAGAAGGCTGGCTGCCCAGAGCCTGTCTGACAGGTTTTGAACCAACTTGAGCTAAGTGGGAAACAACATTCCGGTAGACAGATGAGATACTCTATACAACTCCTCCACTTGGGAATCGGACTCCGGTCTTCTGCTTTTGGTTTAGTAAGTGTTTTACGGCGCTCGCAACGGCATGAGGTCATATGAGCGCGCAACGGCGAAGAGCAGAACCGCTACACCACAGACACTGGTTTCAGATCTCTGTTGCTAACAGTAACAGCATGTGCATGTAAATATACGCGTAATGAAAACGACAAGAGGACATCAAGTCCCGCCTTCACAGTGGCGTATTCCGTATCTAGAAAGTCGTAAAACTTTTACAGCGAAACGAAACAAAGACAACGATACCAGATAGCTCCATTATCAACCAATACTTAGCCGGCTCGGACTGTATACCACGATCATTGTGACCACGACGCCATCC
>NW_004797298.1:1661399-1694702 GCF_000002075.1 Aplysia californica | reverse complement strand
CACCTGTGGCCTAAATAAGCTAAACCCCCCTCCCTTACCTTATTTAGGCCATATGTGGCCCAAATAAGCACTCCCTTGAATTTTACAGCACTTGCAACATGCAAAAAGGTCATATAAGTGCCGAATATTTGGGTAGGTGTCACTGGACACTGGAAAGTAACAAAATACAATACAAATAAAAGAAGTAGGAGAAATAAGGACGACAGATTCCGTGTTTGATAGGAAAGAAGGAGCAAACCACACCAGAACACACGACAACCACTCACACTTTCTAAAGCTCTTTGTATACTGACAGGTTAGTGGCCGAACGCAAAATATGTGCAAATATGCACCATACTATCTATGCCCCATATCAGGGCAGTGCGACTGACTGAAATTGTCTTTAGGTCATTACCAAAGGGGGGTACTTCTATTAGCATGTTCTTATGCCCAGTAGAATTGTAATTGGGCTGATGTATCAATGCCAAGCACATACTGTGCCGGAACAACATAGGGGGATCTGCTGCTTTTTCTTTCTTTATCCTTACTGTCGTCATTATCCCTCTACTTCTTTTGTATGTTTGTCACTCTCTTGTGAACTGCAGTTTCCAGGGTGCCTTGATAGTCGAAGCAGACTTTGTGCTGTTGAGGTGAGCAGAGTAAGCCCGATTCCCCGTTTCGACTTTTCCGTCGACATACACCCCTTGGCGCTCATATGACCTTATGCAGCTGCGAGCGCCGTAATAAACTAATACTGAGGCCTACTATCTACGCGCATACGTGCCTGTGGTGTAACGGTTCAATAAGTATAGTGTCATGTTTAGTTTAAAAGGAAGAACGGGCTTGTTTTTGAAATTTCTATTGTGCCAGCTCATGGGGATATAAACCTTTTAAAATCTGAAGAAACCAACCATTGGTATTTTTTTACATGTATTTATTAAGTAATTTTCTAGGATACTGCGAACGGGTGTCTGTTAAGACTTTGCTGATCAATCTTTCTCTTGGTCTTCCTCTTGCTTTGAATCCATTGAATCTCACACTGCAACCATTTAAGGCTTTGTTGTCTTTCACTGTACCGTATGCTTGATTCAACGCCTCCTTTATTTTACCTAGATGCCTACGTGTTGTCAGTGATGCCATCATGTCTTTGGTTGTCTCTTCCCTTGATCCATTGCGTCTTTCCAAGACTTCCAATTTCTTTTCACATGCTGTGATGCTGCTTTGTTGAGAGTTCAGATTTGGCACTGGTAACCGAGTTGGTGTGAAAGTTCCAGCAGACATCTTGAAACCAAAATTCGGCCGACATGACCGGAAAGGGGCAAGATTACGATTTTTAAAAAAAAATGGAAGTGTTTTTACGCATACATTGACACAGTTTTGATAACTCAGGAGGCGGGCTTCAGCCCTGCCAGCTAGAGCCAATCCGGGCTGAGAAGGATACAACGTTGCAGTAGAAAGACCGAGATAGTTGATACAAATTCTCCTAACTCAGGTCTCCAGCATGCCATTGCTGGGAAGTGGCAAAGTGCCGAACAGCTACACCACAAACACAAGAAAGTTTGACTATACAAATACATATATACACACATGTGTGTTAATAATAATAATATACGAGATGTGCTGACGACAGAGTTACTTCTCAGATTTTAGCCCGATGGACTTGTTTTTGAAATTTCTATTGTGCCAGCTCATGGGGATATAAACCTTTTAAAATCTGAAGAAACCAACCATTGGTATTTTTTACATGTATTTAGTAATTTTCTAGGATAATGCGAACGGGTGTCTTTGGAAGAGACACTGTCAAATTCATTGACTGATTTTTTTTTGGTAGAGGTTTTACGGCGCTCGCAACTGAATAAGGTCATATGAGCGCCAGAAGATTAGAGGTGTTACAATAGAGTAACAAACATATAAAAGAAGAGATAAAGGGGAGATAAGACGATAGATGATCGATAGGAAAGGAGCAAACCACACCAGAGCACCCGCCAACCACCCACATTCATAGACTGTGTTTCTACATTCCGTAAGTATGAAATAATAAAAACACAACGTAAACCTTGAAGAAAATGGCATGAGTTGATGAAAATCTACAGATTTCACCCCTCTGTCGGTTTTTAGCCAATATTTCCATTCGTAGATCGTGAGAAGTAACTCATTTTGTCAGCACGCCTCACCATATCCCCATTTCATAAGACGTAAGACTTCACCAGTAGCACCCCCAACCCACACACAACTATGGGTATGCCCAGGTGGTGATGAGTTGGCCATTCTAACAAGGAACTAATTATAAAAAAAATATATTCAGCTAGTAGGTTAAAAAACAGAGAGACAAAGACAAACAGAAAAAAAGAATTTCAGCTTAATTTATTGCCTGGGTAACTCCATGCACACATTTAAGTATATCGCGAATACAACGGGGAGCAGCATGCAATGCACCCTCCACCAGGAGACACGTCAATAGCAAGTTAGTCATAAGAAGAGTAGAAATACAACATAATAATAACAGCACGTAATATTACACATGACTGCATCATTCCACGAGGCATACAGATACAAAGAGGCAACAAGGGTTGATTCATAATTCAGGACATGGCTTAAACCGTCTTTGGAAGAGACTGTTGAGACACATTAAAAGCATCAATTCAACTAACAGAAACAATTTATATTCCCCCGTGAGGCAACCCATCTTCTAAACAAGTTCAGGGGATACAAAACCGGTATCTTCACCATTTCATTACCCGGATTCAGTTTAGCAAAATCCAGAGTACTCTAAATTAAATACTTAAAAATTTCTCGATACACAAACTGATAGCACAGCACAAAGAAACTATCACATAAAAGAATAGATAGAGAGACAGAGAAAGAGAGAGGGAAACAGAGACACATTTAAAATATAAACGAATGCATTGAGCCTGAGAAAGAGTAGAGGGGAGAGAGAAAGTGAGACACAGAGAGAGAGAGAGAGAGAGAGAGAGAGAGAGAGAGAGAGAGAGAGAGAGAAATACACACACACTTGGATGAAATATGCTGTAAAGAAGAACAGATAGAACAACAATCAAACAAGCGTCAATTTCTTACTTTGAGCTGAGTTTGAAAAAGTAACACATGACAGCTACCAGGCATGAATGTCATTCAACCATCAATACAATACTGACAACAATTGGTGAAAGAGACGAGGGAACAAATGTGTACATATTTGACAAAAGAAGTCACTTATCACACTTGACTGATTCGAGATATCGGGGAAATAACCTTTGGTTTTTGTAAAACTGTTTTTAACTCTTCATCTTCAAGAGACTTTGGAATTATATAAATTAACTTGATTGGTCTACCCCAAGTGTTTTATTGTCAAAATGCAACATGTGACTCACCTGTGTTGTTGCCACACACATATTGAGGCAAGGTTTCCAACATAAAATGTCCTCTTAATATGTCTTATAAAATGTTGAAAGTAATACAATTTCAAACTCTCAAGTATGTGAAACTAACTTTTAAAAAAGTCCATAATGCTTGATGAAAAAGGGAACACCATTCAATAACACAAAAAAATGTACCTCTCATACTTTTGTTTGCTTAGTAAAAAGAAGCACATCCACAACATGAATGTCATTTTGTGCACGGAAAAAATGGAAAAGTTAAGACAGATAGACAGAAACATAAGAGGGAAAGAAAAGAAGTAGGACCTACCAGCGGCACCTTCCAACCACCTGTGTACCTTTCATCGATGGTCTTTGAAATAATACTTTTGGAGTGAGTCACAATCGTCTTTTAATCCAACATGACACAAACAAACCGTCCCACATCATGAGTATTTTCACGGAATAACACAGAGATAACCATATCCATGCAACAATAGTAAAAAAAACAAACAACAGCTGTACAAGTCAAGAGGTGCATATCACTTTAGAACAAAAGAGTATGATCCCAATCCTTCCATGGACATAACCTTTGACACGAACAACTCTATTATTGGTTTAATTTTTTTTTTAAAGCAAGTATCCACACCAGTTGCAAAGAATAAGTGCATTGCTTACTTAAATTTTTCATTAATGTACAATATTTGTTGAACTTAATTGTTCAAAAAATAATAATAAATTGAGAAAATCCCAGAGAATGGCTCTCCCTGATATAAACCAATCCTTCTGTGTTGGTCTGAAAAATAAACGACAAACTGCCATCCAAAGTACACTCAAAATATTCACTTGATTGCTGTCTCAAGAAGTGAAATCTCAATCCTACCACACCACCATCTCCAGCCACTCTACAGAGTTACTGAGAAGAAGGCGAGTTCCGGTTAAAACAAAACCAAAAATAAATAAAGACACCCAGAATGAGGACAAAACACAATACACTATAACTATATTTTAATCTCATTTGTTCTCCACTGGGTATTTTTAGCGCATCTTTCTTTTGGCATTTCAATTAAGGCTTTTCAAATTTTACTGCATTACATTTTAAAAGAAAAAAGACTTTCAAAATGCGGAAGTAAGTGCCAATATGCTTCTTAGGTAAGTCATGAAAGACAGACATGAAGACAACTCATGCTATTCCCAGTTAGCATATTATGTCAAGGCTTCCGTGTACTGAACCGAATGTACTTTGACAGACTCACAAACACTTAACGGTGCGTGGCAGGATTGAGCGAGCTGCAAACGAGCATATTCAATTTAACAACATGTACTCAATTTGTTGAAATGACTAGTTTCAAACTAAATATATCACAAGGTCCGCCTAGAAATGCATAATAGCTCCAGTACACTTTCAAGGGAATATATATATATATATATATGTGAGTGTACATTTATATGACTTCATTGACTACCTATTTACATATTTATATGACGTGGATCATTGAACCGCAAAGGTACAATTATCCCCCACCCCTCCCTCCTCATTCAGTAAGGTCAAACAGGAGACAGAACCTTTGATTATTTCCTTCCCTTCCTATAGGATGCAGCTAACGGGGCCAGTCACAACAATTATCCAAATAAACAAGCCCTAAAACCCCCCCCACTGAAGACTCAAAGAAGAGGGCCCCTAGTGCAGTCCATCATAATACCAATTGAGCACATGCAGTTTGTAACACTGAATGAGACCGAATTTTGTTTTTATCTCCACATATTTGAAGTAAGAGTGAACACAGTCTTTTTCACAAAATGCAATTCAATGCTGTTTCCATGGGAACAGGGTGTTAAATACAGAAAGAGAAAAAAAAATGGGGGTACATGAGCGTACTTTATAAAAATTCATCTGAAAAGAAATAGATTTGTGAAAGCTAAATAGAACAAGCACTCAAAGTGTGTATAAGTACAGTGGAATTTCTAAAAGAACAACTACATCTTCTTGGTATATATGTATGCAAACGCTAGGCAACTGGAACTCAAAAGTTTACGGGAAAATAAAAATAACTGGGAAACTTTTCAGAGGACTACATAACCGAAAACAAAAACTAAAACCCCATGGTAGCCGATAACAACATTTAAGGATAAGAGAGCACAGAGAAAACACATATTACTACGCACAGCACCAGATCCACCACCCAAGTAAAACATGACACATCACATCTATCCAAACTGAAAAAAATTGATATGATAAATTAAGTCCCATAAACCCTCCAGCCCAGTCAGCCCAACACTTGCAAGATGGCCCACAATACCTGTGCCAGTCTCACATAGCACTGTGACCTCTGAACTTATTTTCAGTATTCAGTATGTGTATGAGTAAGGGATAAAATAAATACAAGCAATCAACATCAACTAGTGTGCTGCACTCAGTTCATTCAATCGTAATGCAGCACCAAAGCAGAAAAGGTTCAAGCACCACACCAATAACACAAACAACGATGTATAATGCAACTTTAAACAAAATTGTTAACAGCATCATTTTCAACTGCGTGAAGTGCTGACAGATTGCAACAACTGTATGGCTATAAATCATAAGTGTATATATACATGACTGGACTGAACATAAAGATAGTTGTGGTGTATTTCTACCTTCTTCAGCCACTGGCTTCAGATCCTGGTTCAAACTAACTGACTTAGAGGGGAGACGAGACACACCTCAGAGAAAACAATATAAATAACAACTGGCATGTCCTTAAAAAAAGACAGGAACTTTTAAAAACTTCAAACTTGGGGAGACATACTCTCCCCTTTCTGACCCTCAATAAACCATCCAAGGGGGGAAAATTTCCTATCATGGAATGATTCAAGTTTCCAGTGTTAAATGTTAAACTGTTGTATTATATTCCATTATATATATACATATATATATACACATTTGATGTCCCAACAAAAAAAATACTACCAACACACCAAAACAAGAAAGGGGAAGTCCCAAGCTCTCCTGAGCATTTCTTTTCAGAGAAATTTAGGGAGACAAAGTCACTGATAGTATAATACAAGAGTGTATATATTTTATCAACCCGATAAGGCTTTTCATCATCTATTCAATATGATTACAAAACATTATCTCCTCAGTTGTTCAAAACACTAGCATTCATTTTCTTGCGTAGGCGACAACATAAAACATAGAAAGTACTTATGTACAAAGAGAGTATGAGAAACATACATGACAACATCAGAATTTTTAAAAAGTGTTTGTTTGAGTGTGCAATGTGTTTTGGAGGGAGACGGGGTTTGTAAATTCAATTGAACACATTTTTTTAACAAGCCCAAGACAATAAACCACTACAGATCTAAGACCTGAAATTTCACTTTTGTTAGAACACAAAACTAAAGTATGTATTTTCGTTTATGTGTTTCCATTAAACCTATCATTAAGTCATTACACGGCACTACCAAACTGTTCAATTAAGGTACGATTATAATTAGCCCAGTTTTATTGAACATTATGGACATAACATTCTCACAATGTGCCTTTTAAAAATTAATGCTTGATTTGCAAAACTTCAATTGACTTAAGAGTAAACTAGTTCCAAAGAAAAAAAAAAAAAATTCAATTCAGCAAACATTTAACTCATTTCATTGCCAACACATGCCGCATGTGTTGCTGTCAAAGTTGTTTCAACCTTACAAAAAGCACCAACAGTTTCCGAGTTCAGAATTAATAAGAACAGCTGCAATATTATTGCAACATTTCACTTTTTTCTTGACTCAATGTCAATTAGTCCAGACACAGTGATTATTACAAATACACATTGAAATTATGAGTACACAAGGGATAGCAATAAGAGATATAGCTTGTGTGCAGTGAGTTAACATCCTAGCTCACGTTGATAAAATGCTTTTCAGACTGATGCGAAATTTGCTTGAATCCATCATGGGCAAAGCAATTCAAATGCAGATGTCATAGAGTATCATCAAGCCAGAGAGCTTGAGGAGAGCAATGATCAGTCAAGAGACAGGCCATAAACAGTTGATACTGAAGCACTGAAACAGAACTAGAGATTCTGAACTTCACATGTTGGCTCCCAATATAAGCAAACCCTTGCTGTCCCTTTAAAAGCAAGTTTGTAAAGAAGATTTGTGACTTTTTATAGAATGTGTAAAAAGCTTTCTGTGCTCCTTCATTAATCATAATAAGTATTGTTAGAAAATTGTGCAGTAAATCTTAAATATAAAACTAAAGACCCAAACCCAAAACTCACAACACTTAGAGACAGTGAGTTGGACAGGTATGTGATAACGCTACCTAGAAAAAAATTCAACAGAGCTACACTGGACAAGCATCGTGTCCTATGGACCAGAAGTCATTAGAAAAAAGGGCATTAATTAACCGTATATCTTTTACCACATCACAGAATCTGATCAGAAAAAAAATATATGATCTGAGCATGAGTGCACCAGAAGTTTATGGGTTTACGGTTTTTTTTTTTGGTGCTCATGACAATATTAATACAGTTCTAGAAACACATGTACAACTGTCGTACAAACACTTTTAAAAAAATACCCACCACCAACACTCAAACAATTAGTAAAGGAAAAAAGAAAAGACTGGGATCAAATGTTGACACTTATGAAACAATTTCAAAGATTAGATTCATAACAATATGAAGATACAAAGACTGGCCAAGAAACAGAAAAACATTTGGAAATGATGGAGAACAGATTATGTGTATATCGACAAAGACTTTTAGGCTCTGCCAACAAATGCTTGTGCTGTGAACAAACTTGAAAAAAGGACAGGAGGAAGACAACTACTGGCGCAGAGATTAAAGATTGGCTCAGAATACTAATTAATTTATAAGTAAAAATACAAATTTGGATTTATGACTACTTTTTGAAATGCACAAATCTCATTCAAAGAACCTACAGAGATGAAACCTCACAACGGTGAGTATTCAAAATATTATTCTTTTACTATATGGCAGAACATTAAAACCCATTTTATCATATTTTCTTTGTATTTCTATTACACTAGCACTACCTCCCTGCTACTGTCCAATTCAGTAAAAGACATCCTAAGTAAGTACAATGTAGTTAACAAACCGGAAAGAAGCACAGAAATGTAATATATTATTTCCATGCAGAGAACAACCAACGTGACAATATAAATCTTCAACGGAACAACAGACTTCATTTTTCAAATCAGCAATTTTGAGCTAAAGACGTGTTTTAAACAAAGTAAAGAGAGAGGTCAATAGTAGTCTTTAGGCAGGCCAAAGTAAAACTCATTTTCAAAGGAAAGTTAAAGAGTGCAAACTAAACTTAAAACTAACACATATTTATGAAGAGAAAAAACAAACCCAATGAAATATGCAAACATAATTATGAAACACCAGCAATCTGACTCCCTCAAAAAGGAATCCAAAATCATGTCAACAAATGCACAGAAGGTAAATTTCATTGTAAAACAGTCTCTTGAACTCTTTTCAGGAACAGAGTTCAACACATTCTTATTCCTGCTATCATGTCTCTGTATTGTCCAGAGACCGAAGCCATATATATAAGTTTCTAAGAGTTACAGAAGTCCACATAACGTGAGCATCAGTATAGCCTTCACTCATATCTCATTGCTTGCCTTCACTTGAATTTACACTTTAAATCAGTCAGCTGTACAAAATTGACCCCGAACAAAGATGGCACTACTTCATCTGACGGGTAAAGACACACCTCAAAAGTGAATTACATGACCCCAAAAAACCCTCAGTAATATTATTTTCTTTTTACAAAAGGAAAAGCAAGATAATTGTTAAGTTGTGACATTTATCTCAGACTGCTTTTAGTGCACTTTTTTGTTGTTGCTAAAAGAATGACTCTTCTTTTTTTACAGCCTATTTCAATGTATCTAACATGCAGTGCACAATAGCAATATATAGTTTTCTTTGTGAGCTGAGACAATAAAAAAAACCCAACCCAATTAAATCTATTTGCAAGCCCACATTTCTCACAGGACAAGCCAATGCAATCTTGTCCATACAATCTCTTTTTCTCTCACACACCACAAAGCCCAAACATTGGAGGCCCATGAGGCATAAGGAAAAGATATCTCTACAAAACAATCTTTCTCTTGACTCTTCCTTGTGGTATCTATCACATCTGTTTTCTCCTAAGTTTAAATAGTAGGACTAGTTTTGCCAGTCAACAAACTCAACAGAGGCTGGAGAGCCACAGATCTGTCAAACCTTTTAAGTCAGATGTTTAAAAAAGAAGAATCGAAATAATAACTAAAGAAAAACAAATAAAAAAACCCAAAACAACAACAAGCAATGATTTCACAGAATACAAAGCATTCATAAAAACCAATCTGATGCAGGCATAACATTTTCCTTTAAAGGGATTCCATAATGTTACCCAAAAACTGAATAACTTAAGAACCCCCAAGAATTTAGAGGACATTAGAATACAACTGCTAAATGCTCGATTTGATTAGCAAACAGCAATAAAATGTTTCCTCCTTTACAGAGTGGCTGTCATTTGCAAGCAAAACAATTTTCTCAACACCCATAAAGGTCAACAGTTTTGAATAAGAATAGTTAACAAAGAAAGGAGAAGTTGAACACAGAAGGCAGCGCCAGATACTAACAATGGGAACTTATATTTTCTTTAAAATATGTTTGCCGATGACTCATATCTCACGTCAACATAGCATTTACACTAAGACCAGAGCATGGCCTCTATACATCAAAGGACGGACAATTTGTGTATAGAGGTTATAATGGATATATATTTATCTGAAAACAGTCCCAATGTTTGCAACGGAGGCCCAGAATGGCAAGGCTTTTAATGGGTGTCATGATCTTTGACAGTTATTTACCTTTGGGTAATATTTGACCACTGCTGAAGAGTACTTTCAAAACCAATGCCACTATTGTCTATCTATTGTTTGTTTTACTTCCTTTTTGGTTGTAAAGGAAGGCCTTTCTGGTACTTTCTTATACAACCTTGAGTAAACTATGCAAGTAAAGCTTCCACATTTTTTAACAACGAAGACAGCACCACCACTAAATCCTAAATCAAAAACTTGTGGTGACACTGACCTCATTTATTTCACAAACAGCATATAATTTGTCAAAGATAAAATGTACTTGGTCATGAAAAATGAAAGAAGTAAAAAATAGAACACACCTCTAGCAGAGCACATTCCATAACAACTTGCAATATTTAAGCCATCAACAGTTCAGAACAGCAACATACCTTTTAACATAGCTAGAGACATAACGGCATTTTGATTTTGCTCAAGATTGACAGCCACTCTGCACAAAACAATGAAACATACAAATCAAAGTCAAATCTACACTACTTAATCATGACATTTGCCATTTGCAGCCTTGACACCATTCTGATGGGTACCTCCGTTCTCCTTGGTGGAGCTGAAGCCATTCTCTTTGTGCGTGGCACCATTCCCATTCATTTTCTTGTCGCTTGGACGTTTTACTCTGGAGTATGGGCCAATCTCGGGATCCAAGATGAAGTCCCAGATGACCTTCACCCATGAATGATGGCATGGCAAATTATCATAATACTCCGGGGCAATCTCACGAACCTGAAGACGACAAGTACAACAATAGTTTGTTTATACGTTTGAGCAAACAGAAGCACAACAACACAATAAAATACCATTGGTCATTTACTGCAGTGAAACAATTATTACAACCACAGACAAACGGAGACAAAAGACATGGCAAAAAAAAGGAAGACCTACCAGTGGCACACCCTCCACCCAACAGCACGACAAAAGTATGGAAGTAGTGTTATAATAAAAGCAGTAAACCAGGAATAGGGAGGATAGAAAAACCTGAAGGTCACAAGAGATTGCAAAAACCAAGGCCATTATATAAATATGCATACCATCAAAAATATTTTAAATGCCTACCTCATCAAGTAACAAATCAATTTTAGCTTAGGAAGACATCTCATTGGCCAGGAAAATCAAAATACATTGCCCCGGTGTGAAATCAATTTCCACATTTAGCAATCCGAACAAAAAGCCAATGATAATTTAATATGAAGTATAAAGAAATCCAACCCTTTTTAAACTTCCCCCCAATTTTTTTTTTCAAAAGCTGCTCTCACTTTCTCCTACTAGAGAATCCATTTTAAAAGTATGCAGAAGATGACACAACATGACAGTTAAAAATATTAATTATAATGCCGAATAATTTGAGAATGTAAGCTTCAAGAATTATGAAAACTGAGAGTATCAAGTATCAATACAGTGCACTTGTCAAGATAAAAAAAAATTAAAAGTAAACAACATCCCAATATGGGATCTGTGGAATTCAGGCGAACCTGCTCTATGGGTCATTTGATTATAAAAGATTATAATCACCTGTACAAATGGTCACGTTTCATCTGCCCCACTTGCAGTTTTTTTCGCCCCATTATCATGACACTATGCACGATGGCTACTTTTCCTCCCATAAAATGGTTTGCCATCTTTAGACAATTTTGATTGTCCCAGAATACCTTTACACTCAACACTATCTGAGGTTTTAATAATTCTTGTTCTCACTGAAACACATGCCCCCTTTCAACAGTTTTTGTCTCCCAACAAAATACAGAGAATGCAGATTGTAATCAATAATCTGGCTCTTTTGTTTTCCCATTATATATCCTTACTGGATAAATAAATACAGTTGAACCTGTGTGTAAGACGGAATCACTTGGGAGCCAGAAAAAAAAAATCAGTCTTAGACATTTTCTGTCTTAGACCAATTTAGGGGGAGATGGAAGGGGGTTCCAGAGGCCCAGCCGGTGGGATCAAGGGTCAAAAGTTCAAACTTATCAAGTGCTATCCTCTCTGATACTGACATTTGTCAGTCCTACTTATCACTTGCCACCAGTGCTTGCATTTCATAAGGACCACGGTTTGACCATTAAAAACAAACATTTGGATGTCTCCTTCCCTTCCATCCTTAGCCCCATCCATTGGTGTAATTAGCACAGTCAACGTCCACTGCCATCCCTCCTGTGCGTGCAATAATTATTTAAGGAACTTTTTTCTTGGCTGGCCATATGATCAGGGTGGCAGGCATTGGTCAAACTAATTTTACACCTCTGGCTACTCATGGAACTTTCTGTACTGGAGTGCCACTCGAGCACTTTCATTTCACAGGCACGGGTGAGATTTCATACCCCACATCACCCTGACCATTTGAACTGCTAACTTTTGAAGGGAAGTGACTTTCTTTCCCTTTTGTCTCCACATTAGACAGGTTCCAATCTTAGAGGGGTAATTGTACGGAATCCGTTATGACAGGTTTTGTCTACACAGGTATTCGTTTTTTAAGCATCTTGCACGACATTCTGCACACAGATTTTCTTTTCTTTACTTCTCGAAGACTTTAGAGTTATAAACACTGCACTTGCAACACACTTAGGTCATTATTAAGTGCCGAAGACTAGAGATGTCAGAGGTGCTACTAGAGAGTAACACATGTGTACAAACTAAAGAAGGAGGAATAAGGAAGAGTGTTTGATAAGAAAGAAAGAGCAGCTAAACTACTAGAGCACCCCACCAACCACCCGTACACAACTTTTCATTCTATGAATTCTAACACTTAAAAAGTCCAATGCAATGTGCAGTGGTGAATGATGATGTGGTGCTTCTCTGAATGAGCTGTGGTTTTTCTTTGAATTCTAAAGAATACGTCTGTGCAATGGTAAAATAATTTTTAAGTTCAACATATTATTACTCAATGTTTTCTGATGGGACTTTGTCCAAAATTTTATTTGAAACGATAAAAGGAAGAACCAATACAGATGTATGCACAGCCGACCAGTTCTTAAAAACAATTTAATTCTCCAGTCCCTTTCCTATTGAAAGCTCTATGCCTATTGCTCTACCTCATCTCGGTACAATTCTAACAGCTCTGAGATATTCAGTTCTTGGACACTAAAACAAAGCAAGTCTCTGCATCATTAGTATCTGTAGGACTACAACCACAAAAGAAACCAAAAAATTGGTTCACATTGCATTTTACTACGTCTCCTATAGCTACAAGCTGAAATAGTTTGCTTGGACCTCTTTGTTGATCATTTCAAACATAAAATTTAAAATATCTTACCTGGGGCAGCCTTGAGCCTGGAATGCTGGGGAAATCGTGGTGCTCATTGTGGTAACCTACATTCCAGGTCAACCAGTTGAGGGGGCCGTAGTACGAATATGTCTCGTATCCTTTCACAAACATGTAATGCTCCGAGATGAAATGGCCAGCCATTGGATGAAGACTTGTGGCCATGAAGCTGCCAACTACCAAGTACGCCAGAGCTTTGATTCCCCAGTTGTACCACAACAAGTAATCAAATGCAAACTGAAGGACAATATTAAAGGCCTCCAGTGCACCAAGTGGTTTTGGATTGATGAAGAAGGGCCGTATTGAGTAGAACCACGGCTGCAGGCACACCCAAACGAACTTATATAGGGTCCGAGTAAACAACTTGGTCTCCATGTATGAAGGAATGTCCACATCTTTTTCTTCATCACCTTGGTAACGATGGTGATCCAGATGATACTTTTTAAAAGATATCGACATTGGGACACCAATCGGAAGGTTTACAAAGAATCCAAAAAACCTGTTGGTCAGAGGCCTTCCATGTCCAAAAGCCAAATTGTGGGCAATTTCATGAATTGCCAAAGTGAGTGAATGATTAATAGTTCCACCAAATATGTATGCAAAAGCAAGCACAGTGATCCAAGACTGATCCTTCATGGCATAGCACACAAGCAACTGAAGTATGACCATGGCAGTGACAATGTACTTGAAACGTGGATCTGAGCCCATCAGCTTTTTCATCTCTGGATATTTAGCTGGAAAAGACCAAAAAAAAACCCAACTAAATTAGCACACATATGATTGATATATATATATCTATCCGTATAACACACAGACAACCCCCCCCCAACAAAAAAGACAAAGAATAATATTCTCGATCCTAAGTCATGATGGGATATTTTTTAAATTTAATAATTTCCAGCCCTATCTCTTCACTCATGCAGCCCTCATAGCGAGCACAAATTGGTACCCATATGATGTACCAGACAGCACCAAAGTTTTCCTCCCGGAATGGTTTGTGTGAGTGTGGCCTTTGATAGCGGAAATTGGTTTTTTATTTACACTGTAATAAAAGAGAAGATCTTTGAAGAATGTAGAGCAGGTCTAGCACGATTGTTATTATGGTTTTAATGTCGCCATGATGAGGATTCGGGCGATGAATTTATAAGATCTAATGTTTTTAATTCCGATTCTGATATTATATTGATGACATTAAGATGTAACCATCACGGTCAATTTTCTCCATGTGTGTTTAAAGTTTCGTTATATGATCAGGGTGTTTTTTTGCCAAGATACAGAGAGTACTGATGTTTCCCATCTCTTGTTTAACAAGAGCGGGTGTATGTCTTTCTAAAAGGAAATCATTTCTGTTTTGTGCTGCTATACTGGTGTCAATCTGCATCCAATGGGGTAAAGTGAAGGCTTCTTACCATAGCCAATCGGCACCACGTGGGGTCAAAGTGTTAAGTTTGACTGTTGTTTGTTTAAAAATATTGTGCCCCAGTTGGGCCAGTAATCAGGCTAGTTTACTTGTTTCATGAAACTATTGGCTGCCTAAATGATCATCCACTACCAAATTCACAATGAAATATGCTTCTCCCTTCAGGGCTCAAGAAATTTCACTGAAATGAACTACTGAACTCAGTACAAATACTTTTAATCTAATTCTACCAATTAAAAAGAAAAAAAAACCCAACTAAAGAAACTGAGCATAAAATGGTCTCCCAAATTTATTTTGGACAAGTTTAGAAGATTCACTACTGGTCTTAACACTAGTCACCAGTTAACTATTAACACTTTGTAGTCAAGCAGCTGGCAGTGCAAAATACCCCACCTGGTCACCCAGTCAATAGAGTGACTGCAACAGAGGTCTCAGGCCTGGTGCAGGTGACCAGAACAGATAATTTCCACTGTCGCATTTTGCGCCAAGTGACCGCAAAGTGTCAACAACCTAACAAATAGATTTTGTTCACTTGAAACACCCCTTAAGCAAAATTAGCGACTTCCAAAAATTATAAAGGACTGTCACTGCCTGTCACTGTCCATCACAGGATCAGTTCCACAACATTTAAAAGATTCAGTTCAAGACTAGGCCTCCAAAAAGCATTAAAAAATATTCCTGTTACTTTAAGTAACCCAAAAGCATTGTCTGACCCCAAAACTTGTGTGTGGCTTTGTCATATATATATATATATTTGAATTTGGGAGGACTTCCGTAACAAGCAACCACTCAATGAGACAGAGTAGAATAGAGGGGCAGGGGTATGGTTTAGGGTTTGGTTAGGTAAGGTCTGTTCTCTATTGTGTTTGTTAGGGTGGTTGCTTGTTACGGAAGTCTTTCCATGCACATATATATAATAAATAATTGACTGCGACAGCTCAAATCGAACAGTCTATCATAATGATCAAATATAATGCAGAGTTGATAACATCCAGAGTTGATCTTGAATCCTTGACTGAGAATATGCATTGAAAGATGTGAACTAAAAATAAAAGGCGGGCTCTATTTCTCCAAACGCTCAGGAAAATAAACTTGAACTCCATTTCTCCGAACGTTAGAAGAAACAAAGGTCAAGTTTATTTCCACGAGTGTTCGGAGAAATAGTCACTTTGAAATAAAAATGCATTAATATTTAGCCTAGATTCTAAGTCGACTTCTGCTGAGCCCCCAGAGCAGGCCTTGCCTTAGAAAAAATAGTGGTGTTTTCTTTGAGCGTGTTTAAGATTAGAAACTTTCGAGAAAATAGCCTAGTTTCCATCTACGGTCTTATTCTCATCTAAATAAAACATAGATCTTGAGTCTATTGCAGAAGAAGATAGGCTTACTTACTGCACTTATTTAGATCAATCAAATTTTTATCTTCTATAGCCGTATTGGAAGGACTTCCGTAACGAGCGACCCCCCCACCAAACACAATAAAGAAGAGGCCTAACCCTAACCCTAGATCTACCCCTACCCCTAGCCCTCAATTTTGCTCTGTCTCATAGTGGTCGCTCGTTACAGAAGTCCTCCCGCCGTATCGGTGTGTCTTACATCGATTATCCATTGCCAGTTCAGAAATCCCCCCCCCCCACCTTGACCTTTTTGTAATTTTTGCAACGTGTTTTACGGCGCTCGCAACTGCATAAGGTCATATGAGCGCGCGGGACACACCTAATATTTTCAGTTGGTAGGAAATTTTGAATTTTGCCCGGGTGGCGGCCGAAGCTTATGCTTATCGATTTTAGACCACCAAGGGATCTTTAACGTGCGCAACTTGCAAACGGCCCCCCCCCGAGATTTTTCGCCCTTGTCCGAGAAGGCTAGGTGTAGATCTTTCCTACCAGAAGATCAGGGGTGTGGCAGAAAAACAGCAGTAAGGAGGAGCCATGGAGTAGCAGTAGAAAGGCTGCAGAAAGAGTCAGGAGCCTAGAGGAGGAGGCAAAGGAGGTGAGGGGGTGGGGGCAGAAAGTGGAAATGAAAGCAGACAACAGAACATTGCTAGAGAGCAGGAAAGGAGGTGAAAGGAGACAATTTTAGAGAAGAAAATTTTTCTGTCGCTACCCAGATTCGAACCCGGGACCTTTGAGTGAGAGGCCAACACCTTAACCTCTAGGCCACAAGAGCCCCCTTGACTTGATCTGATTCTAATACGGATTATAAAATATAATGAGATAGATCTAGATCTAGAGATAAAGGAGAGACTTTGCTTGGCAATCTACTTTACTTAAATTAAAATATATTTATATATATATATATATATAGATCTAAGTCCTTAAAATAATGGACTTAAAAATAACGAAGTGGCTAGCCGTACTTAGATCTAGGTTTGGCCCTGACTCAATCCTGTAAGTACATGATGTGATAGGTCTCATTAGATCCAGATCTAGAAATTATTCAGGTTCAAATACATGCAAGTCACTTAGTCAGTAAGGCACCTTTTGGTTTTGTCTGAAATACAAATACTTTAGGCATTGCAAACAAAAAATTTCATTTACAATTCAGCCATCAATATTAAGTACGGCTAGCCTGACAGTCTAGCCGTCCTTAAGTACGGCTAGCCTGGCTGTCTACCTGTACTTAAGTACGGCTAGACTGCCAGTTTAGCCGTACTTATCTTAAGCCCTATTAACATTAGAAACAGGAAGTTTAAAATACATGCACTGTCATTAGGGCACCTGGTTTCGTCTCAAATACAAATACTTTAGGTACTGCACACTAACAATTTATATTTACAATTCAGTAGGCCTATTTTTTAAAAATGGTCAGTCTACCAGTCTAGCCGTCATTAAGTACGGCTAGCCTCTTCCTTAAAATAAAGGAACGGTATTTTTTTTACCTTCCCTCCTGTCTCACACTTAGCTACCAGTTGTCCATTTTCTACTAAATATTGAAGCGCTGAACACGAATATCAACTTCATTTCTGTCGCAAATTTATAGTCTTTGAAATATTTGATTGTTCTTAATCGAGATAGACGTGCTTTGGACCAATCGGCGAGTTCCAATATTTTACAATTAGATTTAAAGATTAGATTTGAAATTTTCCTGAAAATAATTGATTTGCGAGTTATCTAGTATTTTTAAGTGTGATCTGCAGCAAATGGTACTGCAGTTTGACCCCCGAAACAGTGCTGTGTGCGGGAGTGAAAGTAAAAATTTACAAAAGGAACTTTAAGTTTTAGATACTAGAGTCTAATTAATCTCTGGAGGTGACCTTATATTTTAGCACGTTAAATTCTTCAATTGAGGACTTCCGTAGCGAGCGACCTCATCTAGATATTAGCATCTAGATCTAGATCTAGATCTAGATTATACTCATCAATGGCTTCCAAAATCATAATAGAAGACCAAAAACCAATGTTATACCATCTGTCCATAACAAAATTACGGTAGTTTGCGCATTTTAAGGCCCAGCTCAAAGTTTTGAAGTTCTATCTGAGTCGGGGATTAATAGACTTTGGGAATTTAACGTGCTAAAGTATAAGATCACCTCTCTAGAATCTAATCTAGATGTAGATATCTAGAGATCTAGATATCTAGAATCTAGATCTAAATCTAGAATCTAGATCTAGATTAAACGAACTCAAGACAAGAACCAGAATCTACACCATGTCCATGATTATGATTGAGGAGAGTTTTGACTCCGAAACTAGATCTAGATCTAGATCTAGACATCTAGATCTATATCTAGATCTAGATAGTAGATAGATCTAGATCTAGATAGTAGATAGATCTAGATCTAGATCTAGATCTAGATCTAGCTAGTCTAATCTAGATCTAGATTCTTTATTTATTATACAGAATCTGCATCAAAATTAGGATTCTAATTCAAAAGTTATTATTCAATAGGGAAGGACTTCCGTAATGAGCGACCACCCCATCAAAACAATAAAGAAGAGGCCTAGATCTAATCTAGATTTAGATTCTAGACCTAACCCTACCCCTCCCCCAAGCCCAAGCCCTCAATTCTGCTCTGTCTCATAGTGGTCGCTCGTTACGGAAGTCCTCCCTTCAAGGCTAGTCTGGGTCTGGTAGATCTAGATCTAGATTATAGATCTAGATCTAGATCTAGATCTAGAGAAGTCTAGATCTAATCTAGATCTAGATCTAGATCTAGATTCTAGATCTAGATCTAGATCTAGATCTAGGTGGAGCTCAGAAGTCAGTGAAAGTTATGAAACAGAACACTCACCCAACATCTCCTTCCTTCGGGAAGCGTGCGGTTCCTCAGTATAAGACCACTCAAAATCGGTTCTTGTAATACTAGCACCCATGATGACAGGAAATCTCCGCAGTAGGTTCCAAAATAATAAATCCACTGTTCCCGTATTCAACAAGTGTGTCGAACTCCTACTCTTGAGAAAGCCGGGTGCGACTGATCAGCGGATACACCTCACCCTGTGTTGATAAAGGAGGCCAGGAGCCAGGAGTGTCTCACACCGCCTCAGCCCACTTCCTAGCTAGTAGCTAGCCTAGCCTTGAAGGCAATCCTTCATAGATCGACTAGCTTTTGCAATATTTAAAGTATCGATACTTAAGTTAGAAACAATTCCCAAACAAAGAACCATATACATCAATGAAAATATTTGGTCACTTCCAAAGACAGTCTACATAATCTTTAAAAAGCACAGACCTGTCGATTTAGGTTCATTTGAACTTTCAAAACGGCTGGAAAAAGCAAATAAAAGTATTCGTATCGTTTCCATCACAAGTATTCGGTTATAATATGCATATTCATTAGGGGCGTTCATTAGTAAACTTTGCGATTTAACTCAACGAATGCTGCTTCGTATTTCTCTGAAAGCACAGTTTAATAGACATTTAAAGTGTTACGAAAGGAAATTCAATTAAATTGTTTAGAATAATGGTGTGTGCTTGTATACTTCTGTCGAATTGTTTGTATTTTCTTTCTCTGTTCTAGGTCTATGGACCCAGTTTCCTAACGAACGCTACCCCATGACTACCAGTGCGTAGCTCTCGTCCGTCGACGCGGAGTGGGGAGGTTGCGCACCACCCGCCCAAGGCCTACACACACAGTCACTCACAGTAGGCAGACCTTGGCCAGGCACACACACACATACACACACACACACAATAAACAAGCCTCAAAATGGCGTCGGTTATAGGTTCGGAGGTGGAAATTCAGGAGGTTGAAGTGGAAGCCATACCTGTGGAAATGCCTATTGAAACTGTTGAAACATCAGATGAAGTGTCGGTCCAACCGATGATAGCATTGCAACCTTTACCAGAAACGGCTGGAGAAGAAATTGTGTTGCAAACTCGTGAGGAAGTTGTGGGAGATCCAAACCTTGTGTACGCTGACACGATTCCTGTTCCTGCTCCAGAAATAGAGATTTCAGCAGAAGAAGTTATTCCAATGAAAAAAGGAAAAGGTGGGAAAAGGAAAGGAAAGTCAAGAAACGTTGTCCAAACGAGCAATCTTGGTGTCAGTGATTTAGGACTTGGCGATTCATCGGTGAAAAAATGGGAACAGAAACAGGTTCAGATCAAGACACTGGAGGGTGAATTTTCTGTGACTATGTGGGCTTCGGGTACGTACATTTATGTATTTATGGATTGCTGTTTTGTGGCCATAATATGGAAGATGTTGTAAGTCGTTCTTGGGTAGTTTTTCCATTAAACATGGCTGTATATCCGCCTGATATAATGGCTAGGGCTGATGCCGCTATAATGTTAGATCCTATCATGTTCAAGTTTGTCTGTCGTCCTTTCCTTTGTTCAGCACGATATATTTCGACTTTTTTGGCCTACTCCATGTCTGTTGTTACTATGGGAACTGTTATTCGACTGTTCTTAAAACCCTTTTCTTGATTTTTCTCTTGTTTTCATGCGTTTGAACGCCTTTGTTTTGAAACTAAGTCGGCCATTACGATTCCATGGGCGCCGCCATATTCTTAGCGAACATGGCGGAGGCGAAAATGGAAGATGGCGACCGGCCGCCATGTTGGTATGTGGTGGACTTGCTGTTGTGTAATATGCGAAGGAAATTTGTTACTACCGGAGGTCTATCTATTCTTAACTGAATAGATAATGTAACTCATGTGGTGATTTGCATACTTCAATAAGAGATACCGATTGAAATGTATCAAAGGTCATCATATGTTCTAAGTTTGTTTGTTGTGACCTTGGTTCACCTTGAAAAATTCTTAACTATGAAGAAAACGGAAGTGTGAAGTACGTAAGATGCTATAAATAGTAAAAAATACTCGTAAATTCCCAACACCAACATAATCTACTTTCGATATCAATGATGTATTTATAACAATGTTTCTATTGAGATGTAGGCCTACGGCAGACATCTGGAAGAAATAAAAAAGCGTGTTATTATGTCACTTCACCAAAAGAAAGTGTGCTGAATTGATCTAGATCTAGATCTAGATCTAAAATCTAGATCTAGATTCTAGATCTAAATCTAGCTAGAGTTAGAGTCTAGACTAACTAGAATCTAGATCTAGATCTAGAAATCTAGTCAGAGTTTCGGTTTAAGGAGTGTATACAGACCCGGTAAAAGCGAACTAGATCTAGATCTAGATATCTAAGTCATGAAGTAGGCCTAGGCTAGGCCTACAGACTCGGTAGGCTGGGGAAATCTTTCGTGATTTCGGAAAGTTTCAGCGCCCTCTTCTTGGCTCAGGGCAGACGACAAGTCATAGATCTAGAATCTAGTTCTGAGGCTTAGATCTATTTCAATGAAGATTATAGATGTCTTTTCAACGCACGATCGTTTTTCCTCCGTTTTGGAGTTGGAGGAATCAATAAGAAAATTTGAAGAAAAGAATAATGTCACAATTTCAATCCAGCCATCAGCCTTTCTATTTCTGTCTCTCTCCCCTGTTTCTTTCTCTCTCTCTCTCTCCCTCCCCCCCCTCTCTCTCTCTCTCTCTCTCTCTCTCTCTCTCTCTCTCTCTCTCTCTCTCTCTCCTCTGTGTAGCACTCACCTTCTCTTTCTCTTTGTTTGTCCCTGTCTTTCTTTCTCCCCCACCTACTTTCCCACTCTGTCTTTCTTTCGTTCCCTCCTGTCAACTGGGGCATGTGATATTTGCTAGCATCTCTCTCTCTCTCTTTCTCTCTCTCTCTCTCTCTCTCTCTCTCTCTCTCTCTCTCTCTCTCTCTCTCTCTCTCTCTCTCTCTCTCTCCTCTGTGTAGCATTCACCTTCTCTTTTTCTCTTTCTCTTTGTTTGTCTCTGTCTTTCATTCTCCCCCACCTACTTTCCCACTCTGTCTTTCTTTTGTTCCCTCCTGTCAACTGGGGCATGGGATATTTTCTAGAACCTCTCTCTCTCTGTCTCTCTCTGTCTCTCTCTGTCTCTCTCTCTGTCTCTCTCTCTCTCTCTCTCTCTCTCTCTCTCTCTCTCTCTCTCTCTCTCTCACACACACACACACACACACACACACACACACACACACACTGTATTGGGTCTGGGTGCTGAAACTTTCTGAAATCACAAAAGATATCCCCTACCGAGTCTGTATACTTCGTGACTTTGTTCCCAGTTACTGGGTCTGTATACACTTCGTTCGCTTTACAGTCACACCAAGGTAGCCTACAGTACGCATGGCACCAACGACAACAGCAAAGTTAAAATTTTTAAGTTAAAGTTTAAAGTAAGTAAATTTTAAAAAATGGGTTAGCTGACGCTGACCGTGTTGTTGGGGGGGGGGGTATTACTGTTACAATAATTAGTGTTTGTACCCTTTTTGAATGGTGTGAGTATTCTCACTTGGGGTAATACTCCACATATATTATTAACGAAGTGACTATTTCTCTGAACGCTCGGTAAAATAAACTTGATCTCTATTTCTCCTAACGGTTTCTGTACTCAAGATTTTTGGGTTTTTAGTGAGATTTAGGCGTCATCTTTCATTTATGCCCTTCACAAGGACTGGAAAGAAGCTTTTTTTTTGTGTGTCGAGTTACACATTTTTAAATGTCTGAATATTCAGATATTCAATTGTGGTTGGGGCAACGTTCCCGGACTATAATTCATTTGAAAATGTCTTGAAAGGGTACCGCGAGAAAACAAGAGCTCGACCTTGGCAGTAACCTATTTTGCATATATAGTCACACCTGAAGCAAAAACTAAAATCTTTCATGTAAACCCCCCCAAAAAATGAACCCGCCCCATTCACACCTTACACGCATGCGCGCTCGGGTCACTCCATTCGCAAATTATCAACAATAAATCTCGAGAGCGGAAACCGGTTCAGAGAAATAGATTTCATGTTTATTTTCCGGAGCGTTCAGAGAAATCCAAACCTTTCTCAATCTTTTAACCAAATCCGTAACAGAGCCTCAAAGCCTTGTGCACAGCTGACACCGATTCAAAAGACATTCAACAGAAATCACACATAGACATCTTCATCTGAAATTTTTTCCTCATTGTTTTCAGCAAAGTGGTCCTCTAAATCGCCCATTTTGCTGTAATTTTGGTTGAAATTGAAAGAACAACAACACTACAATGCGCTACGGTAGTCCCATAGTTGTATTCTCAGACCGGGTGAGAATAATCTCACGCCAGCCCGACACTCATTGGCCTGATTTCTGTTTATAAGGCCTAATCGTGAAAATAAGTAGGCCGAGTCTCTTTTTTGCTCAGAGAAATTAATATTACTGCTGAATTGATCGTTATGATTATTATCGATGATTTAAATAGATCTCTGCGTAGACTTAGTGTTGACTTGTCATAACATTCATCAGCTATCACTTAATTAAAGCGAAATGATATTGTTGGCTCTTTTAACTTTGGAGGGAATAATTATTTGTTAGTATCATTTTTTAGGCTCTTTTCACCACAGATATAAGGCCAGTTTTTGTTTATATAAAATTATAATTATTTTTGTAAATTAATGTCTTCTTTTTTTTCAGAGGATCAGTCAAAGTTAGATGAGGAATCTGTTGCTGGTGATTCTGATGCAGACTTCACGGAGTATATGACTGGGAAAAAGTTGCCCCCTGGTGGAATTCCTGGCCTTGATCTTAGTGACCCCAAACAGCTGGCAGAATTTGCCAGGTAGCTATATTAATAATAAATTATTGAAAATAGATTTTTCTCTTGGCCACCTCTATTTTCACCCCGGCCTTTTGGCTATTCTCACCCGGTGTTGATTTGTCTTATAGTAATTGGAAAAGACATGCTCCTAACGTGATGAGAATACACAACTAGTAATAATCACAGTTGAAAGAATAAGATACAGGAAGTAAAGCTTAATGATTAGCATTCTGATCTAGTGAAGTTAATATAAGTGTGATAAATGGTATTTAGAATGAGACCTATATACTTGGTGAGCTGATTAACTCTTTCGGGATGTATCGCTGATACATTATTGACAAGAGTCTGCACCCCTTACAGACGCATTGCCGGTATACCAGCAACGATGGGGTACCTCAGTTTTGTTTTGTTTTAACATATTCCATCATTTAAAAGGACTTTGCTGCCCAAAAAACTTTGAAAGGATTTAGGAAATGAAAACATCTAGTTTCTCTTTGTGAAAGCTACAGTTTGGCGATAAACGATTGAATTCATTCTTGCAGTGTTGCAGCATCAGAACGATGTAACTGGACTCCGTAGAAATATCATAACTCGAACATTGGAATACTGTTTTCAAATAAAAAGAGGCGCATCCTGAAATGTATGGGTGTCTGTACCTGAATACATAGCTATGCTAATTTACTTTCAAATGTTTAGTGAATGTAGTGTACATTTTTTCTCATCATCACCCCTTTTAACCTTTTTTGTGTATGCATGCCTATGTTACATGTTTGTTGTTGTTGTTATCGTCTACATAGATTCCTCACTATATTTTGCTTCTATTTTATACATCACATGTTGATGAAGTTATTTTGTATGGCCAAATTGAGCCAAAAATTAATTACGTCAGACCCCAAAAAACTACATCCGGAAAGAGTGATGGTAAAGTTTATGAAGATGCGAAAACATGCTTCTTTTAACAGGATTAGTTGGGTTTCATTTAGATGGAGGTATTTTATTAACTTTGCTTGAATCCAGCGTTTGTTTCGGTGAGGTGTTTGTCTTGGTTTTTTTTTTTTCTTATTTTTGTTGGGACAGGATAAAGCCGAGGAAACCAACAGATGATGTACCAAGGACTGTGCCTTGTCCTCATAAGGTAAGAGATGGAAATAGTTTTCTGTAATTTCTGTAACAATGCTGATGCTTAGTTCAGTGAATGTGAAGCTGATGAAGTCTTTCATCTCTGTTGATTCTGCTCTCACAATTGTTGTGGACTGAAGGACTGCTACTGTGCAGTACTGGACCCTGGTCTGCATTATCTCTGTAACTACATATATATATGCTTCTAGAAGATTCTCTACTTCAAATATAAAGATATTTGGGGATACTTTAGAAAATATATTGTAACCCATATTGTCCTCCTTTAGTGTACCTTGTCCAAAAATATTTATCACTTCCATCGTGTGGGTTTTTTTTTTCCTTTTTAATCATGCTAAAATTTCCATTCATAATGTATTTATTCTGTTTACAGCCTATAGAATCTTTTCTCCTCTCTTCATCGACAACCTTTCTTTGACCTGGAGTTGGGACGGGTATTGGTGGGGTGGAAAGCAGAGGTTCATTGTCAGCACTGTACTGGATGTGACTGTACGTAGGGAATACCCAGCTACATACATGTATTAAGCATGCACTTATCGGAGAGCCCTATGACTGCGGAGAAGGTGCAGAGACCATTTGCGTCTTGCTTGTTGACAACATTTACCCTCTGGGATCTGCCATGCCTTCCCATGCCCCCATCTCTCGGATGAGAGGACTTGGTTGCTCGGGTAGGAGGGGGGGAAATCTAGCTTCCAATTGGTATTATTATTACTATTCGTATTATTATTATTATATTATAATTTTTGTATTTCAGCAACACACAGCAACTATGCTCTTAATAGCGTCTTTCTCTTCTTTATCTCCTCAAACAACTTCTCAATATAATACAACAAACACCAACATACCCATTCATTTTTCTTACAATCTCTCTGTGATGGAGTTGGGTTTTTGTTTGTGGCATTGCACCTACAGCCACTGCTTTATCTCCTACCCCGGGATGGAAGGAAAATCACAGAACCACCAGTTTTAGATGCTATTCACAACAGCCTATAGAATATTTTAGATCTTAATATAATGTGCCAGTTTTGTCCATTTGATGGTCATTGCAAGAAATTCCAAATAGTATCAAAACGCCGTACTGGGGGAGTCGGAGCTATCAAGACTCAAGACTTGCTGTACTGAGTGGGCTGACTGGTCTGTTTTGCCCAAACACATTCTTCAAGAGGTGACTGCCATGAATGCACACCTCAGCTTCTGTGTATTGTGTCCTTTGTGTCCTAGAATGTATAATGCACATTTTTAAAAGCTCATAAGCTGTAACTCAATTCAATAACAACTGAACAGAAAAGATAATTTAAGATATTATATGGAAAGCACAGTCAAATACAATTTGTTTAATCAAATGTTGTCAATATAGTAATCAACTATAACTAAAAGAAAATGAGATTTGAAACATAACCTGAAAACACAAGTAAAGGATGCTACACCAAAATTCAACACAATACTCAGAGGTTAAAGGTTTTAAAATACTTTTACTGACAGTTAACACAACAAATTAGTGCAACATGAAATTCCTCTCAAACACAAGTAATTTGAATGAAGTCAGAACAGAATTTATTTTTCTTTGATCATTGCAAATGCTTGAAATGTGCTCCCCTTCCCTCGACACTCCACCTCATATATCTGACAAAATTTGCTATCACATTCCAGTAAGGGACTTGTGTCATCATTGTGGTCACTTACCTTAATTGATCAAATTCAGTTCCATAAGATCTTCTGGATAATGGCAGTACACATTGTCCTTTAACTTCTTATTTTGGCAAGCTGCTGCCAGCAGCTTGTGGCCAGAACCATTGTGCTAGTGAGCCTCTGCCGTCGGCTCGGGCACATTCCTTTATGACCTTGGCATTAAATCGGTTTTCGGCAATGTCTTATTTACTGGGAGTTCTTTAATTTTATGAAGAACTGTCAAAATAAGTTCACTTCTTTTTTTGATTTTATGACCAGTTTAGGATGTATCTGTCACTTTAGATTTCATGAGAGCCCCATCACAGTGGGTTTACCTCCTTTGAAAATAAAGAATTACGAAATCCTATAAGAAAAAAATCAAGTAGATTCAAGTCCGGGTGGGCAACCAAATTGTTCCCTGTTGTGCTTGATTTAATGCAATAATGGAAAACATATTGCAGTATGATGAGGTTTGCTCTGTGGCGGGTGCTCCATATCTTGTTTGAGCCTTGCTCTTTGCATATCCACGCCCCTTCTCCTCAGGGATGCTATAAACTATATATCTGCCTGAAAACTGGCAAACTGACCTGTAGTTAATAATCTTTTAACTGTCACAGTTGCGCCTGTCTTGTGTTATAAAAAAAGGGCCCACGATCATCTCACTGCTCACTGCACACTATGTTGTGACTCTGGGGGAATAAAGGGGCTTTTCAGTCACCATGTCGGGTTTGTTGAATCCCACTCATTTTAACATTTGATTTGACTGTCTGTTCATCGTACTGTACTGTTCAGGTAAAAATGAACCTCTTCCCTAAACCATAAGGATTTGATTCGTTCTTGATTCTGCCTTATCTTTTTTAGATTGTGGTTAGGCTACCAGACGCGTAATCATAAACTTGCAGGTTCGGGGGTTTGAGCCACGGGCCTGACATTGTGTCCTTGGGAAAGGCACTTTACCTGAATTTTCCTCACTTCACACAGGTGGGGATGGGTACCCGGCTGTAGACCGCGAAAGATCTTGTCAGTATGTTAGTGTTTTAGCGCCTGTAAATGGCCGCTTGCACTGCCATCAATGGAAATGTGTTATGTAGATGTTAGATTTTGGTGAAGAAATCAAACAAGACAAAATGTTGGGGAAAAAATAAATGTTCTGGTTTGCTGGCAATCTCTTTAAACTAGCTCCCAAATGCTTCTAAAAGCACTAAATTTCAATTTCTTCGGAGGGGCTTTGCCACCTGAACCCCCGCTGGGACGCTGTCCCTGGACCCTGATGGGGGCCTAGACCCCCGGCAGAATTTTCCTTACTTTTCAGCTTCAGCTGGTGGAAGCACTCGTGTATGTTCAGGAAGGCGATACATTACATGCACTTGGGGAGATTTTCTGGAACATTGGCATCTATTTTGGCAATTTATGCAAATTAACATTTTTTGTAGTTTCATGCTTACGGTAGGCGAATAGTACCGAGCAAGAGGAGAGCTAGGAAAAATGTGGACTTATGGAGTAAAAGAAACTCTCTTCACCGCTCATCACTAAGCTGGCATCTGGGGTGTAGCAGTCAGGCACTTTGCTGTAGCACACTGGAGTCCTGAGGTTGATTCCCAAATTGGGGAAAATTTTTATTTAGTTTGTCAGTCTTTCTGCTGGGATTTTGTGTTCTTCACAGCCCAGCTTGGCCCTGACAGGCAAAGTCGAAAGTCGCCTCCACAATGATCTAAATTGTATTGATTGGAGCTTATGTTAGAAAGTTTTAAAAAGCCCCAATAACTCACCACTGGCACTCACACATGCACACTCACTCCCAAATGTGTTTTAGGCTGCAGAGTTGTACGTTCTTATACATGCTGTTCTTGGAAGGCTGTGTGTACTTCTTTATTCCTTTAGTTATTTGTTTCTTGAATCTTGTTTTAACACTGAATGACCATCATTTTGATAATGGGCTACTCTTTAGTTTTTGGTTCCTAGCCAGCTGTCTGGTGTGGTGATTTTTCTCTTTGAAAATCTGGATATTTTTCACTATGTGGGTTTTAGTTTTACTGTCAGAGACATAAAGTTGTCTGCTTGTACTAGCTACCCACAGGTGTTGGGAGTGGGAAGGTGACAGGTCCTACTTCTTTCCTTCCTTCACTCGTTTCTGTCTTGTCTTTGTGGGTGGTTGACGGGTGCTCTGATGTGGTTTGCTTCTTCTTTACTATCAAATGTCTGTCGTCCTTATCTCTCCTCCTTTTTTGTGTTTGTTACTCTTTTGTAATCTTCGTCACTTATATGACCTTAAATAGTGTTGCAAGTGCCGTAAAACTCTTACTAAAACTAAAACTGTCTTCTTTATCCCTGTACTAAATGACCATTATTGTATTGATGCTTCTCTGGGGGGCTTTCATGGCCAAGAGGTTAAGGTGTTCGCCTCTCATTCAAAGGTCCCGGGTTCGAATCCAAGTAGTGACGGAAAAATTTCTTCTCTAAAATTGTCTCCTTTCTCCTCCTTTCCTGCTCTCTAGCCATATTCTGCCATCTGTTTTCGTCTCCACTTTTGCCCTCAACCCTCTCCTCCTTTGCTCACTCCTCTGGGCTCCTGAACTGTTTCTCAGTGGGTGGTTGGCGGGTGCTCTGGTGTGGTTTGCTTCTTCTTTCCTATCAAACATCTATCGTCCTTATCTCCCCGTCTTCTTTTTATGTTTGTTACCCTCTTGTTACACCCCTAATCTTCTGGCGCTCATATGACCTTATGCAGTTGCGAGCACCGTAAAACCTCTACTAAAACTAAAACTGACTCTTTCAACCCCCCCCCGGCGGTGCTACTGACTGAAGTGTCTTATGCAGTTGCGTGCGCCGTATAACACTTACCAAAAAAAAATAATAAAGAAGCTTCTCTTTATTCAAACTCTTACTGGCCCTTGTTGAGTGAGAGACATGTTGCTTCAATTTATTATTTGCTGTCCCCCCAAAAAAAGATTAAATGAGGGCCATGCTAAATGCTTTTAGATGTTTATGAAGAATTATTAGGCTAGTTGCCTTTCACCATGCTGTACCAGCTCTTTTGTCTGGGTTACTGATTGAAAGCATGATAACTCTTTCCCCCAGGGCTGCAATAAAATGTTCAGAGACAACTCTGCGATGAGAAAGCACCTTCACACACATGGCCCTCGAGTCCACGTGTGTGCAGAATGTGGCAAGGCATTTGTGGAGAGCTCAAAATTGAAGCGACATCAGTTAGTCCACACAGGAGAAAAACCCTTTCAGGTCAGTGATTTGAATATTATTCAGATATTTGTAAAATTCTTTGTCAACTCACAAGGTTTCATAAAAATTAACAGTAGTATCTTTTTCTGCTTGATGTTATGTCTTTTGTTTGTAGATCATGCTGTATTCTAAATTGTTTTATAAAAAATTGCAAGATCTGTTTTCCACCCTTGGTTACAACAGCATCTTTGATTTTATAGAGGCCATTGGCCTTTACGGAAAATCTGATTGTTGACCCGAACCAAGCCGTGCAGTGAACTGTTGTGAATGCAACCAACTTGTTTTTCACACGCTCATATGACCTTATGCAGTTGCGAGCACCGTAAAACTTTTACTAAAACAAACAGATCATACTGTATTAAAATTGAATATAATACCGGTATAATAATGTGAAGAATTTCTTGTAAGAGTTGAAAGTATTAAGATTGTAGTACTGAAGATGAATGAATTGAAAGAATGGAGTTTATGATTTTACGCCATTCCCAAATGGGGGACATAAACTGTTCTTATGCACAGTAAAATTGTAATTGTAAATGGGCTGATTCATCGATGTCATGCTCGTAACTGTGCCTGAAGTGCAACAGGGAGCTGCTGCTTTTTCTTTCCTAATCCTTACTATCGTCATTTTCCTCTACTTCTTTTGTATGTTTGTCACACTCTTGTGACCCGCTATTTCCGAGGTGCCTTGATAGTCGAAGCAGACTTTGTACTGTTGAGGCTAGAGAGATGAGCAGAGTAAGTCTGATTCCCTGTGAGGACTTCTCTGTTGACATCCACCCCTTTGCGCTCATATGACCTTATGCAGTTGCGAGCGCCGTAAAACTTCTACTAAAAACAAAAAACAGTAAAACTTTGCTCTAATAGACACATGTATAGGGCAGTCACCTGTACAAATGTACAAACGACCACTTCCCACTCTCCTCCTCTTTCTCCCCCCACCCCCCTCTGCATTTTTTTGCTACATTATAATGATACTGCTGTCTAAGACATCAACTTTTGTCATTGACAATGAGGGGTAGTCTTGCATAATTTCAACTGTAGTTCTAGTTCATTTTGTGCAATGCTTTTTAGTTTTCGTTGTGAAAATAACCCAACTTATCTAAAATATTCTGTTAACTTTGGTTGAGGAGTATGATAAGCGGACTAATAGTTTATATTCTGTTACTTTGTTCATTTCAGTGCACTTTTGAAGGATGTGGCAAGCGTTTCTCACTGGATTTCAACTTACGAACACATGTTCGCATCCATACGGGTGACAGACCTTATGTGTGTCCATTTGATGGTTGCAATAAAAAGTTTGCTCAGTCCACCAACTTGAAGTCACATATTCTTACCCATGCAAAGGCAAAGTGAGTAGGGATTGATATAGTTTCTTTGCATCAAATAGTCCATTCTCATTATACTGCTGTCCTGTTCTTGTACCTTACACTGCCCACCCCTTGACCGTACGCTTCTTCTTGCTTTATAAAAAATAAAATAAATAGAAATCCTCTGTATATTGCTAGTTACAGTATGCTGCCAGAGTCTACACAAGTAACAAGCTTTGTTATATTAAAACGCATGTATGTGCTTAAACGGGCAGGGGCACCAGAGTGTAACATGTTTATAATGGCATTGTTTGTGATAGTCCCCTAAACTATTGTCTTTGGGTGGGATTCCATCTTATTTGGCATAATGGCACTCACATCTGACTTCAGACTGGCTGATCTCATAGAGTGCTGGATATAGTATGCAAAATTTAACAACTTAATATACGAAAGGTGGCTTTTTTGCTCGGTCATCATATGTATCTCTTGTCTATATTGTAAGATCACAACACAATTGCGTGATCATGTTTTTTATTTATTTCCTAAATTTTATTTATATTTTTTTTGGGAGAAAGGTGAAAGTCTCAATGATTAGATTATTTTTACATGAAACAGAACCCTGCTGCATATGAAACAAGTAGTTAATGTTTTTACCATATCAATAGCTGGAAACCTGAAGAAAAAAAAGAATAAAAGTGAGGCTATGCTGTAATGACTGTGACGATTCACGTTTCTACAGGACGACCACCAAATCCCACTTCTTTGTATTAGAGTATGATATTTTTTATTATTGATCAATACTTGATTACTCATGGATTTATGAAGTAGTTATTGTGGGTGAAAAGTGCTTGCAGCTTACACGTACATGTGTCTCACTGTGTAGACCTGGGGCGACGGGGGGCTCTTGTGGTCTAGAGATTATGGTGTTCACCTCTCATTTAATAGGTCCTGGGGTTTGAAACGGGGCAGCGACTGAACATTTTCTTCTCTAAAATTTCTCCTTTCACCTCCTTTCCTGCTCTCTAACCGTGTTTTGTTTTCTGCTTTCGCCTCCACTTTCTTGCCCCCCTCCCCTTTGCCCTCTCCTCTGGGCTCCTGACTCTTTCTACTGCTACTCTTTGGCACCTTCTTACTGCTGTCTTTCAGCCACACCCCTGATCTTATGGTAGGTAAGATCTAACACCTAGCCTTCTCGGATAAGGGTGAAAAATCTCGCAGGTCCCATGTGCAACTTGCGCATGTTGAAGGTCCATTGGTGGTCTTAAAATTTATAAAATAGTAGGCTTCAGAGGCCACCAGGGCAACAAAAAAAATTCAGATGAAACTAAATGTTTAATGTGTCCTGCTTGCTCATAGAATGAGCTTAGGCAGTTGTGAGTGCCATAAAACACTTGCGTGCCCCCCCCCCCAATAAAAACAAATAATGCAACACTGTGTTCTGTCTCCAGGGTAGACAGATCATCCAAAACAATGTTGGTGTTCTCTGACCAAGGCTCTGTGGATGGTGATCAGTGGTAAGTCGTTGTTTCTCCCAATATTGATGTTGTTTTTGTTTCTCTTTCTGCTGTAAGCAGAGCAAATATGTCACCCCCCACCCACCAAAATGACCAAGTCAAAGATTATTTATTTGCTGGCTGTCATTTTCATTTTCAAATTTCCTGAACTGATTTTATTGTTTGTGTGTATGTAGAGCACTATGGGACATAAAGTCTGCCCAATGGAAAGTTCTCTTCTCCCTGTCTTGTTTATCGTGTCAAATTCATACCTTTTGCCAGCAGTGTACTATGAGGTGAGGAGATTTGATTTTAAAAAAAAAAAAGTTTTAAAAGACATTCATTGTTAGAACCAATTCTTTTTAAAGAAAATAAGAGAGCTGAGGTTGTTGTTTATGGCTTATGTTTTGAAAATAAGTTCTCTGTAACATTTGTCTCAGGTGCGGCCGGTAATGGTATAAACAAGAAGAAAAGAAAAAGAGAAGTATCAGTTCGATAAGAGTTGGGATACCATTTTCCCTTCAAACCCCCC
>NW_004797298.1:1648251-1661299 GCF_000002075.1 Aplysia californica | reverse complement strand
CCCCCCCCCCCCCCCCCCCCCCCATTGTGTTCACTAATAATATTAACAAAGGACATCAGGGGATTCTTTTAAAACAAAATCTAGGTACTAATGAGATGGTTAGAAGAACCCCATGTTAGCTTTGTCTGTCAACTGCATTTTTTTTTCTCACCCACTCTGCTCTGCACCATTTTCTATGTTTGCTGAAAAGTCTCTTTTTGCCCTTTTTCTAGCTTATCAGATGATGGCTTGTTGGTCTTTGATTCAAGAGGGCAGTCAGCGTATCAGATTCCAGGAACTCAGTAAGTAGTCACATTATGTGAACTGGTGTTGAGTATTTGTTTTGGTTTTTAAACAATATTCTGATTATTTTTTTTTTTTTTCTTGGGATGGAGAGGGGGAGGGGTATATTAATTAAGTGACATGCTATTAAGTAGTATTGCAAGGATGTTAGAAAACGGATTACAACCACACTCCCATTTGAAAAAGATTTGCTCCTATTTAAAACCTCGTCAGAACCCACAAAAATGTCTCATGTAATCTGAAGCTTGACTTTTGACTTGAAGTTCTGTTATCTGGACTTGGTTCAGCCATCTGGTCATGTGTAGAATCATACAGTATGGTGTAGGGGAATGATGTATACCAACTTTGCAGTGAGTGCACACAGCGATGATGCCTCTGCATTTGCTAGATAGTATCTGACCCCTTAACATATGTAGATTAGACACCATAAATGTATATTTTGACCCATTTATTACTTCTCGTAATGACATGGCTCTTACCACTTGGGTGCTGTTGGATAGCAGGGGCAGGGAGAGAAAAGAGCAAAAAGTTTGTCTAGTTTTAACGTTTGATGTAAACACAATGTTATTTGACAGAGAAATCTTTGACCCAGGGTTGTATACCGTGCTGTAAGAGTTATTACTTACTTACTTTACTTTTCATCCTCTGTTGCCGTTAAGCGTCGAGGGGAGATGCTGTTTTCTATGGTAGACCAACTCCGCAGCTCTTTCAGTTGTGATATTATGTATTCTGTAAGAGTTATTGTGACAGAAATCTTTGATCTAGTGCTCTAAATAGTGAGAGTGTGAGTGGATCTTTTTAGAGGTTGGAGGGATAGTATAGGGATAATGTGTGACAGCAATAATGCCACCAACTCTCAAACTAAAGATAGGAAATGAAAGTCTTCCCAAAGCAGAACATCCAACTTACCTAGGAGTCAAACTTGATCATAGTCTACCATGAAAAGCCAAGTGGAGAACATAATGAACAAGGCAAACAACTTTGAAAGAAACTCGCAAGCAGTTTATGGGGATCAGCCAAACAAACTCTGAGAGCTCTATACCTTGGTTATGTCCGATCTTCCCTGGAATACAGCAATAGCCTACTCACTATGTGCAGTACAACTACTTGCAACACCCTTGACAAGGTCCAAAACAATGCCCTTAGTTTTATAAATGGTGGCATGAGATCCACACCTACCGCCGCGTGCGAAATCCTTTCAAATGTTGAACCCCCGGGAATCCGCAAGGATAAAGCAGTTTGGAACTACATGAAAGAACTAATAGAATGTGCCCCAACCACCCAAACAGGAAATTAGTAGAAACATGGAAACCAAAGAAACAAATTCAACAAAAGTCAATCATTCATCACATCACAGAACTAATGGAGAGTCACCATCTACCACAAAACAGAAAAGAAACCAAAAGAGTCAACCAAAACATCCCTCCCCACCTTTCTTTAAAAAAGCCAATCATTACAACATCTCTCAGAGACAAAAGCACAAAATCTTCAGACCCAGTGACGCTGATGCTTGCATCACATCAAACAACAACTAACAAAAAAGTTGAACTAGTGTCTACAGCCTTATATATGAAGATAGAATAGTAAACTACCCTTGCTTTTTTGTGGCTTATGCCTCTGTTCTTCTGGTTATATTATTATTATTATTTTGGTTTTGGGGAATGATGTACCACACCTTTGCAGTGAGTCCTAACAATGATGCCTCTGCAATTGCTAGATAGTATCTGACCCCTTCTGTCAATATAATATGTGAGTGTACATGATCGTCACGTCTAACCGACACTGAGCACAGCGAGTGTGATTTAAGATTGTGAAGTATAGAAACAAATGGTGATATGTTTTGTTAAAGGAAGGTACAGGTAAAAGAATGTCAACAAATAAGTCAATGAAATCAAATGGTTTGTACATTCATAACATACATAATGTAACAGTCAATGAATGGTGTAACATAGATTACATGTACATAATATCTTATGCATTGTAGAAAGTCTCAATGATTACATGGTTAAAACCAAGGTCAAAATAAACGACATTCCAATCAACTACAATACATAATATTTCTAGTCCAAGTTATCTTAATACCATACCTAGATGTGCTTTTGGTCAAATTACTGTAACTGGATGTGCAGAGTCGTTCCGCTCTGGATATACAGTTGAAATGATACTAACTAGCGGGCATAAACAAATTAAATATAGATTAATTAATCTCGGATTTCCAAGAAAACACGTTTTGCATTTAATTTCCAAGAAAACAGATTCCGCCATTGTTTCGGATTTCCAAGAAAATGCAACTTTTGATCTCAAGTTCGTTTCGGTGTTATCTCAGGATATCTCAGATTATCTCAAGATATCCCACGGTATCTCACATTATTTGTTAAATGATAACTACATTCGGTGTTATCTCAGGGGGGGATATCTCGGGATATCTAAGTTCAACTCGATGTTATCTCAGGGTATCTCACATTATTTGTTAAATGATAACTACCGATTGTTTTGAGACAGAAGTTTGGCTGTGTTGTGAAGGACAGTGCTAGTATTGTTGAAGATGTAGAATGTTTCCTAACAAACATTAATATTTATGTTTGAGTGTAAAATAAATGTGTCATGGGTTGTCATGGCTGTTATTAATCATTGTCTGAGCCATTAGGTGATGTATGTATTATTATTATAATGGGGAATGATGTATATCAATTTTGCAGTGAGTGTACCAGACTGTGATGCCTCTGCAATTGCTAGATAGTATCTGACCTCTTTAATACATATTTACAAGATTATTGGTTGTATTTGTGTTTTGATTTACACTTTTGCCAGTTAAGGGTTTTGCTTGTGGAACCAAAGTAGTTGATCGAACCACGGAAAGGTACAATATGCTAAGTGGCTCTGAACCGACGGTGTTGTTTGAACAAAGTAAAAGTGAATGGGTTCTTTAGAGGAGGGTCCAAGTTATCAAAATGTAACTGACACTGACAGAAAAATGTTACTAGTGCCCACATATCTTGGGGGGGGGGGGTGGCTAATGCCTCCATTTTTATTAAAAAATGATTTAAAAAAAACTTTTTTGGGGTTTTTTTGTTACTCATGTGGTGGTTTGTGGTTTTGAGGAATGATGTATCACTCCTTTGCAGTGAGTCCACGTAACAGTGATGTCTCTGCAATTGCTAGATAGTATCTGACCTCCTATACATTAATACTTTATTTCCAGAGGGTATGTGTCAAGAGATTGTGATATCAAGTTCGTAGGAAGTAAACAGTTACGTGCTCAGAGTTAACATTTTGTGCAAACAGAGCCATGGGTCTGAGGCAGGTGTTTTTGTGATATTCCACTGGGGACTTAATTTTTTCTTTAGATTTTAAAGCATTAAATTAATGTATGTTTTTAAGTTATAATTTTTGAAGTGCATCACAATACTTATTCTAAAAATGACTCACTTATAACAGGTAATAATGTATTGGGGAATGATGTATAGCCTATTTGCAGTGAGTGCATAAAGCAATGATGCCTCTGCAATTGCTAGATAGTATCTGACCCTCTTTATACAGTCATGCAAACCACCATTAAGGCCCTCTGTGGAAGATGTGTGGTCAAATCCTTAAACAGGTGGTTTTTGGAGGTGTCCACCCCCTCCCCTCCGTATGTCCCTTTCTGCTGAGATGTTTATCCCTTTCACCCTCGGTTGGTCCTGGCAGGCAGGGTGGAAGCAGCCCACCACCTTCTGAATGATTTAGATTGTGTAGGTGAGGGTGTAAAACAAGTAAATTTTTTTTTTTACGTCACTTGGGATTGGCAGTGGCATTGTCCTGTGTCCATGTAGCAAAGGTGTTGACAGAACATGATTTTTCCTGGCTAGCTTGTTCTCGATGGATGTTGATAACACCCGCCCTTGTTCTGGCCTCTTCTGAGGGCTTCACTGTCATGTACAGAGTACGACCTGAACTGAGTTACAAGAAAGAATCAGGCGCGAGAATGAACTTTTTTACTTTCCCTCTATTGCTCCTGTCTGATTTTTTTCCCTGCACTAAATCGCTATTTATCAGGTCAGCATGCTTTTTTAAAACTCAGTTTACTATATTTTTCCCCTCTCCCATCCACAGAGCTGGTCAAGCATTGGCATACGTGACGATCCCGCCGGAGTCTCCAGGCTGGGGCTGATGGGCCCCTTGACACTAGCCATACTCTCAGCTCGCACTTAGTAAGTTGTTTGTACCAACATTCTTGCTTTGTCGAAGGGCTGCATAAAAGGGGACTTGTATAGTTATCAACTCTATGTCTCACGGCTGGTCACTTTTTGGACAATTACAGTGGAGTCCACTTGTAACGAGTCCTGAAATAACGAGAAGCCTGTTATAAAGACACTATTCTTTATCTTTGTAAATAAAATACTGCTATAGCGCAAGCAGACAAACACGCGAGTCGGTTATAGCGGAATATTGCTGCTGCTGTGCACAGCGCATAGGCCAGTTATACATGGTAAAACCTCACCCATTGAGAAACTTGTTGGTGATCTAGTGAAACCAGGGACCTTACATCAACTCCTTGAGCGAAACAAAGAATTGGAGGGCCCACATGTGCCAACAATGAAGGCCGGAGCGAATGAGTGGGGAGGGCGTGGTATGCGCAGACGAGCAGAACGCATCGCGTGATAGGTCAGCCTAGTCTACATTATCTAGGCCTACCACTACCATGCCTCTCACTTCTCCGATGCGGGGATGGAGAGGTCACAGTGCTGTGATAGATGAGCGAATGTGTGTGACGCGTGCTAGCAGATGCAATGCACCACTGGGTGTCGTGGGGAACAACACAGTGGGCGAGTCACCATTGCAAGCGCTAGAGATAGAAACCCGATTTGATTTTTGATCATGTAAGACCAAGAGGTCATGTTGAACAATCATCATCAGGGGAGAGAACAAAAAGAAATAAACAGAACTCATACATTAGGCCTACTGTATTATTTCCTTTGAATTTATAACTGGATCCCTTATAACGAGAATCCTGGTATAACGCACGTTTCATACCGGCCCCCTCCCTCTCGTTATAACAAGATTCCACAGTATTAGAGTTCTTGGCAGCATCTTAAAACTTGCTCACTTGTCTTGCTTTTGATTTTGATGGGAAAAAAAATCCATCTCTATTAGTCATCATTAGGCTTTTTTTCTCTTCCAAATGTTAAATTTAAAATATCTTGCTATGTTTTTGTTAACATTTTAAATGTGTGCCCTTTTTTTTTTCTTGATTTCAGAATTTGTTCCTAGCAGGAGAAGCAACGAATGGATTCCGATATGGGTGATAAAGCTGATCGCCTGTTGCTGTCTTGCTGTGTACATATTTGTATGTTCCAGTTCTCATTCATGTTTTATGGGGTTTGACAACTGCAAAATGCCCTCCCTGAGTTCATGTTCGTGCTTGCACTTTCTCAAAAGTTTTTTGATTTCTACATCTGGATTGACATGTTGACAAACTCTTGCAAGGGCATCAGATAATGTTGTTCTGTAGATAGGGAAGGAAAGTTATATGATCATATGACTGGACTTTTTTCCTGTGAAGAGATCTTTTACAACAGATATTCTATGATTAGTTGTGTCAGTACTTGTGCTATGCATGGATGTTCCCAATATGGTATGGAAGGTTGGATGCTGTACTGTGTGTGATATTGGAGGGAAAATCGGATGGATGGGAAAAAGTCACTTCTTTTTAGTTTTGTCGGGTGTGTTCCTTGTGCTTATTTTGTCTCCATGAGATTTGTGCAATGATCAATTTCCTAAAGGATGCTTATCATATTGAGAAAAAAGATTTTGAGTTTTCTGTTTGATAGAACAGCTTTATGAGTATTGGCCTTCAAGCATATGTGAGACAGCGTGGTGAAATCAGGCGCTCGTCAAAATAATTAAATCGAAGAAAGCAGCATTTTTCTGGATGTTGGGCAATTTTTAAAGACTTCTTTTTTTGGCTTTACATGTTTTATAAACATTTTAAAACACATTTTTGTAGGGGAGTAACTGAAAAGCGTTGATTAAAGACACAAAAGGTATAAATTTACAGTTTCAAAAGATTCTCAAGCTATGGAAGTCCCCAAACTTTGGCGGTCATTTTCTCCCTAATCTTACTTCTGAAACCAGGCGACTACATCAAGTTCTATTCAAGATAAACGGGTAGTTTTTTTCCATTGAAATGTAGACAAATGAACAAGCTTCAAGATGATACCAATAACTCTGCCCAAAAATTGACGAGCGCCTGAATCCACCACGTCGTGACACATTTAGTGACAGAAGAAGACACTTTCATGATGTGTGTATTTTTCATTGGTATCTTGAGAGGGGGGAGAGCGGCTGGTTCTTAGAAGTTTCGTCAGAAAGCCTACACTGATACTGGTTGAGGTAGATTTTTTTTTCAGAATTCAGGTTGTTCGATTTCCCAATCTTTAACAGTGGTTGTGTACATGTTTGAAGTTGAGGATTAGGCTTTGAAATCTTTCCTGAAAATTGCTAACAAAGTGATTATATTAGCTGATATGGTTTGTTGTGTCTTAACACCGAAAAATAAGATTAACTGGTTTTATAGAAGCCTAGCTTTTTGTGGGGGGTTGCGTTTAATCTTTAGTGGTGCTCTGTCTGTCCCATTAGTCGAAATTTATTCCTTATTTTGTTTTCAGTCATATTTGTGAATGTGATTTTTTACAACTATTAGATTCACGAGATCTTCATGTCGTCATGCACTACAGTTCGATCGATGGATTGCAGAGTGAAGGAGCCTATTCATGACTCTAGTCTGGAACTACTTTATTAATGGGAAAGGCTTGGAAATTACAGTTTTTCTATATTTCATGATACACTGTTATTCTTTTGTCCTTCGAAATATTTTTGCCTTTAAGAATATGCAACGTATTTTACTCACCCTAAGGTACCTACCTTATGATTTCTAAGGACCTGGTTTCATCAGTGTATAGCTGTCCAGTGAAATAAGGCCTGTCTCACATGTTATAGCATAGAAGATGTGATTTTTTGACTGTTGATAGAACTTATAAGTGGGGTTATTTTGACACTTCTGAACCTTGTTTGTAACATTTGAAAGTGTAAGACTTGGAATTCTCTTAGGCATATTTGATCAACCATTTTTCTTACATAATTTAAAATAATTTTCCATGTTGTTTTTTTTCTTCCAATTTTCAACTTCTTTTCAGCGCAAGCCTCATCTTTGAAACAGCCATTAATTCATATAAATTGTTTGGATTATAAACATGCATTGTTCAGCAAAATCTCTGTCATTTATATCCAGTCTGTTTGCATTAAATTAGCAGTTTCCTGATGTATTGAGGTGTGAGTGTGAGATAAACCTTACATTATGGGATTGATGTTGGAGTTTTTAAAAAATTAGATCACTTTAACTTTCACTTTTTTGCGGTTTTGTAAACAGCCAGAGGTAATGATTACATTTGCATTACCTCTGTGGTGTGGGAAAAAGAATACTGATGATGTGTCAGGGATGTATTTTGAAATTGAACTCGCACACACGATTTTACATTTGTTTTATTCGCATTTTGAGATTTCAGGCAATTTCTTTTTTTATCTAGGGAAGAACATGGATTGAAATGTGGATTTTATTTTGATTGTTCTCGCTTCTTTTATGCTCCTTTTGTCATTCGTCAGTCGTGTTCTCTCAGTGGCTGCCTGTCATAGAAATGGTAAATGGTGTGTTTTGTTGAGAAGTTTTAAGTTTCGGGATTTTCACAAGTCACACAGTAAAAACTTGCTCATGTGTTTTGTGTTATGGGGCTGTTCAGTACTCTTTGAAAACGTCCATAAGACTTGAGTAGTAGTTTTAGGTACTTGTTCATGATCATTCAGAATAAATATTTTACTAGTGCTTAGGCATTTTTGACATTGTTTTGTAAATGGGTTCTAACATAAATATAAATATGGGAATTTTAGTATATATAGTGTTTCGCTCACATCATTAGTCCAGAGACCACAGAAGGCCCATCTCAACAAGATGTATTACCTGTGTGTGTGGTGTAACGGTTATGCTCTTTGCTGTTGCACACAGAAGGTGAGAATTCCTTTGATGACAGTTTTTTTACAGATATATCCATGCCTGCTTAGGTATTAATTCTATGAGAAGTGGGACTGAAGAGGTATAGTTAGGCTTTTGAATATGTATTGAAATTGCAAAAAGTCTGGCATAATCAGAAAAGTGGTGGTTCCCTTGTGTATCAAAGTGAAACTTTCTGCAGATGATGTGATTTTGCTCTTTACCAGCTCTAGAAATTTTAGGGGACTCGATACTAATTAGTTTTGTGATGGGGTTGGGTCATGGTTTATTTTTTTCTAAATGAAAGGTTTGCCTCTGATTTGCTGCATTTCATTGTCCACTTTATTTGGACACAGCGGTTTCCCTGTTCTTTGTAGTTGTCTTTCTGTTGTTGTATTTGCATGTTTGTTTTTTTCTTCTTTTTTTCGGGGGGAGGGGGGGGGTCGTTTGTGGTATTTTTTGGTCAGTTTTTTTCTTTTTAATTTCTGTACATGTGGTATGATTTCCCTAGTGTTTTTTGTTGCACAGAATTCCCATGCTACTTGTTATGTGTCGTATAAGCAAATCCTGACTGGGAAATTTAGGATGGTTTCCATGATACCATGTCAGCATAAGCATGATTCCATCCTCTATTTTTCCTGTGTTGTTCGTAAGTTATTCCGTATAGGATTTCCTTGTTTAGTCTAGATGAAAAAGTACATGCTGATCCTCACAGCGTCCTTTTTCTCTCACCCTGTTGTCCAGTGCATTGCCTGTGTTTCGCATTTGTTGACAAATATAATATTTTCCATTGGCATTTTGTAATTGAGTTGGATTACTCTGTAATGATAATTTGGCTACCAGGCTATCATATCTTGTAAATAAAGTATAATGACTGAAGAAAGGCTTATCTTGTCTCTTTGGTTACATGTAAATGACTGAATTTTTAAAGGTCAGTGGGTGGGTGGTTGGCGGGTGCTCTGGTGTGGTTTGTTTCTTCTTTCCTATTGTCCTTATCTCCCCTTCTTCTTTTTTATGTTTGTTACTCTTTTGTAACACCTAATCTTCTGGCGCTCATATGATCTTTATATGCAGTTGCGAGCACCGTAAAACCTCTACTTAAACTTTTTAAAAAGGTGAGTGGGGGGTGCTACTGTACTGGTACATCCCACTTCTTCCCTCTGTTCCTCCTCCATCTTGCTTTTTCCTTGCATCAAAATTCAAATAGCCTAACCGTTATTGTGTCAATGTGCTTTCTATTCAAGGAATATACAGTGGAACTCGGATTCAACGAGGTCGCCGGGCCAGACCTAAAATCTCGTTGAATCCGAGTGTTCGTTATAGCAAACATGAGGTTTTGTGCAGATAATTACAGGCACTGAGCAAGTAATGTGTAAAGAGAAGTCGCAAGTAGTGCCTGGAATGCCTGCATATTATGAGCTGTGTAAAAAAAAAAAAAGACAGATTCGTTCAAAATCACGCCTGTGTCATCTCGATTGTTTACCAAAAAGTTGTGTTCCTGTGTAGAGCCTGGCATATGATAACTTTTGATTACATAGACCAGCGCACAATTCATTATGTAGATCTACGTCAAGCTTATCAATTATCATTGTAATAATGATCAGTTGCCGAGGGGGAAAAAAACTGACGCGTTTGTATCTGCGACGTTCAGCGCCAGGACCGCTATTGCCCCCCCCCCCGACACCCATGCAGGCCGCCCATCCGACCCTGACACACGCCAGAGTAGACACGTTTGCGTGTCAACAACGCATGTGTTGGTATGAAAAAAGGCCACTGATTGGTCGTTTGCAATCGGCTAAGTGAATAATGGTTCTTGATGCAGGTGCAATGGATGGTTTCTGGGAATCCGGGAATAGATAAAGTTTGTTCTGGGAGAAAAATTAGCGAAGCCACGTCTGCGGGGGCTGTTCGCCCTGAGAGCGACCTCGTTGAATCCGAGCTCGCTGATTTAAGTGCTCATTGAATCCGGGTTATTTTTATTGATTTCAAAGAAGAAAAAAACCAATAGGGAATCTATCTCATCTCGTTGAATCCGAGTTCCACTGTATTCTTCGGTTGTTCACCAATATTGGCCATGAAAGAAAAAAATCATAAATGTTGTACACTCCGTCAATGCAATTTATAAAGTGGTTTTTGTGGGTGGTTGGCGGGTGCTTTGGTGTGGTTTACTCCTTCTTTCCTACCAAACATCTATCGTCCTGATCTATCTTCCTTTTTTATGCTTGTTACTCTCTTGTAACACCTAATCTTCGGCACGTATATGACCTTAGCCTTATTGTGTTGCTAGTGCCGTAAAACTCCTACTAAAACAAAATAATGTGGTTTTTATCATTCAGGAGGCGGGCTGCTTGACCTTGCCTGCTGCCTGTTGAAGCAGTTACTTCTAGTCCCAATTTTATCAAGCCTTGGAGTGGACATCTTGAGGTTCAAACTCTGGTAGTGTTTGACATTGAATGTTTCCATTGTAAGTCCTTCCTGCAATGTTTCCCTCCAACTAGCTCTTCAGCTTGTCTGGCAGGGAACTAGGTTGTTTCATTTCAAAATGGCGCAAGCCATGTCTAGAAAAATAGTTACGTGAGATCAGAATGAGCTCCGACAAACAGAACGGATGGTTTGAGGGCTCCGCTGATAAGTTCTCCTTTTCTTTCCATCTATTGTCTAGCGTCCGTTTTACTCTCTCTGAGAGGATGGTTGGCGGGTGCTCTGGTGTGGTTTGCTTCTTCTTTCCTATCAAACATCTATCGTTCTTATCTCCCCTTTCTTCTTTTTATGTTTGTTACTCTCTTGTTACACCTCAAATCTTCTGGCGCTCACATGACCGTATGCAGTTGCGAGCACCGTAAAACCTCCACTAAAACAAACAAACTCTCTCTGAACTCTCATGACCTTTATTGTGTCATTGTGCTTCTCTTTACTGAAACAACAAGACATGATACAGAAGGCCACTTTCCCCATGTTGATGAGACTGCAAATAGACCCTGTTGTTTTACACCAATCTACATCAAGAGGTTTTAGCTTTCCTTTAAACAATTAGACCTCCATCTGAACCTTGAAGTTGAACCTTGGCAACCCACGAGTGTAATCAGGCACTCATCAATTTTTAGGCGTATGGAGTTACTGGTATCCTCGTTAAGCTTTATGCCTTTTTGCTTATTCATTTGTCTTGCTGAAGGTGAAAAAAAAATATACCTGATCTTTCTTGCTTAGAACTATTAGAACTCGAGAGAGAGATATATATATATACGATTGAAGGAGGTGGCGGTCACCTCTTGTCAGGGGTAAAATTAGTGAAAAAATGGCCGACAAAGTTTATTGACTTCCAATGCTTGAGTGTCCTGAAAACCGGCAAATTCATATTTTTTGTGCCTTTAATCGTTTTTCAGTAAAATCAGAACAGAAATTTTGTTTTCAAATGGACATATAAGGTGTTGAGGAAAAAAACAAACATTGCCCAACGTGCAGAAAAATGCAGATTTCTTCGATTTCATTATTTTGATGAGTGCCTGACTTCACCACGATCCCTATACATTTATAGTATAAGCAGAAGAGAGAGATAATGAATGCGAGTGCGTGTATCTCGGGCCAAACTGAAATTGACAGAAGTTTACATAGTTCCAGCAACAATATCCTCCAGCACCAAAAAGAAAATCTGTTTAGTTTTAGTAGGATTTTTATGGCACTTGCAACACAATAAGGTCATATATAAGTACCGAAGATTAGAGGTGGTACAAGAGAGTAACAAACACAAAAAAGGAGGGGAGATAGAGACGATAGATTTTTTATAGGAAAGATGGAGCAAACCACAGGCCAAGTCCAAGAAGAATGTATGGTCCACTTGGCACTGACCCCCATCTAGACACAATTTACATCTTTTCAAAGGCTGGTTGCTTCAACACTGCCTCTGTCAGGGCCAACACAGGCAGAGTGGGATACAACTTCCCAGCAGAGAGACGAAAATACAGTCAAGCTAGCTATTATTATAATCTGTCCCCGTAGAATTATGCAAATTTAGAAGGCCAAATTATGCACAAAAAAGCAAAATTATGCAAGTTACCGTAACACCATTCGCGACATGTTTTGCACTTTTTCAACGCGAAGTTTCATGATTTTCATGTTTTAAGTACAGGAAAATTGAAAACAGAACATATCAGTATCAGTAATTTGTTCTGTATTTGGAAAAGAAAACAATCCACATCAGTAAAAAAAAAAACCCAACAAAAAATAATAATCTCTGTAACTTTCAGCTATAGATCTATATATATATAATCTATATATCTAGATTCTAGATCAAGATCTATAGAGGTAAGAAAAACGTTTTTAAAAAACGACATCTGGACCTCTGATGCTGGCACATTACTAAAATCAGGGACACCTGTCAAACATGAAACATCAGCAGACATGAGAACAACTTTTGATGGATTGGAAAATTGAACATGCTCAAGTTCAAGGGAACAAAATCAAAACCCATAACCATCGCATAATCCTATCGGGACAGTATAATTACTATAATGGCCACCTGTTTTTTGTTTGATAAGAGTTTTACGTCACTTGCAACACAATAAGGTCATATGAGTGTCGAAGATTAGAGATGTTACAAGAGTGTAACAAACACAAACAACAAGAAGAGATCAGGACGATAGATGTTTGTTAAGAATAAAGAAGAAGCAAACCACACCAGGGCATCTGCTTACCACCCACTGGCCACCTGTGTAAGAGCAGACTGTTAATCACTTGTACAAACAG
>NW_004797298.1:1631150-1648151 GCF_000002075.1 Aplysia californica | reverse complement strand
CCCCCCCCCGTGGATTATTTTTGAAAACATTACCATATAATGACACTGTGTAGGATAGCCATTTTTCTCAACAACGGTTGGCTGTCTAGTCTCAGTAATTTCGACAGTAGGCCTACTTGATTAAAAAAAGAACATCCCAACCTGGGAATCAAACTTGTGTCTTCTGTGTGCAATGACCAACAGCTTAACAGCTGCACCACAGATATTTTGAGGAATCGGGTTCATAGGAAGAAGTAGACAACACAGGCTTTAAAGAATAAAGTCCATACCTAGAAAGAAGGCAGAAATTTTTACAGTCCATAGCAATGTAGCAAAGAAAGAAGCCACAGATTATACATTATCAGGTTCAGAAACGGAAGGCACAGATTTTTACTTGGATTTCCTACTTCTACTATGGCCTCAAATTTTTTTAAATAAAAAAGATCAATGATTTACACAAAAAAATCAAGCAAAAGACGAACATATAAATATGTACATTTTATTAATGTTTAATAAAATCAATGATGTTGGTGATGGGGAAAAACGGGCAGTACATTTTTTATAGGAGTTTCAAGAAATCCTGCATTTTGCCCCCCCCAAAAAAACCCCCAAAAAAAACGACAATCATGATTGACTTATTCCTATAAACGAAATTAGTCAAAAAGTGACAGTAACAAACATTAGTCACTGTCCTCTGAACTGCCGGCAGAACCAAAAATCTCCTCCTCATCTTTCCTTCCCTTGTCCTCCTCTGCTTCACTGGCACTTCCCTCCTTGTCAGAGGCAGATTTACTCCTGCTTCTGCTCCGACTTCTACTGACGCTACGGCTCCTGCTCTTGCTGGCACTACGAGATCGCGAGCGCGACCGACTGCCTGATTTACTTCTACTCCTACTCCTACTGCGGCTGGCGCTCTTACTCTTGCTTCTGCTCCTGCTGCGGCTGCGGCTGACACTTTTACTCTTACTCCTGCTCTTACTCCTGCTCCTACTCCTGCTTCCACTCTTGCTGCGACTTCTCCGGGGACTGCCACTCCCGCTCCGGCTGCCGCTGGCACTTCTGCTCCGGCTGCGGCTTCTACTCTTGCTGCGACTTCTGGCACTTCCGGCAGACTTAACGCTGGCTTTGTCCTCTTCTTCCTCATCTTCGTCGCTCTCGATCTTCCGCCTTTTCGGCTCTCCCTCTTCCTCCTCTCCACTCTCCTTATCGCTCTCATCCCTCGTCTCCGAAGTCACTGAAACAAAGAGTTTGTACAATTATGGCTCAGTTTTGAAGGAGTATTTGATGCTGTTAAGATAAGAATGTCAACACAATACATAGCATTAAGAGTGCATGAGAAAGGCAAGGCCGACAGAAAAACATAATAGAGGGAGAGAAAAAAAGTACAGACGGGCACAGATATCTCAAACACAGGGGATCCACAGATGCGTTCGACACATCCATAATCTGGGTAAATAAACATTAGTTATTCCATATTTTTATTAAAATTTCAGTGAAGAAACTACGAAAGTGCCAGGTACATCAACTCTTAGTAAATGGTACACCAGAACAGTTGACATGCTGTCTCTTCCATTTGCCCAGCGAGACAGTTAACCTCTTCACAGCGCGCCCGTAGAATTTACGGGCCTGAACCGTGTAGCGCGGTGCCTATGGCCTATAGAACTTACCGGGCTGTGACAGAGGTTGTTTGGATATCAATTGTAAGGGAAGTTACTGATAAAATATCAATCTATCTCTCAATGAAATCCCCACAAAATTATATCAATAGAAGTGTGGTTCAATGTAGAACGAACACGCAGAAATTCAAGAGGAAATATTCGTAAATAAAAAAAGAGTTATGGGAGGTAGAGTGGGGTCACCTCTAAGCAGCCTTGGTTCATGGGATTTCCCCAGGCACAGGGGCCTATTTAACTGTGGCATTGAAGAGGTTAAACAGGCAGAGTATCGCTCAGCTGTTTACAATACAGTCATAACGAAAATCAGTGAAAACTCCAGCCAATAAGTGTAATATCAAAATTTATGTTTACTGAACGGAGCAACATAACGTTTATTTTGAGAACATATTTAATAGGAGCAGTACATTACTAATTAGTCTCTGCCTAAGATCCCAGTGCTCGGGAGAAATGAAAACGTGGGATCTTAGGTAAACAGGATTTTAGTCGACACACCAAGGAAAGAATCCATGCTGACTCATGTTCAGGGTTTTCTTTTACTCTGAAATGAAATGAAGTGACCCCTGGGCGGGTTTATGATTTATGATGAGCAAAGAGAGGTCAACCCTTGATGACCAATCTTTATGACATAAGGCATGCCATTTTCATTTATTTTCCTGTCATGAGTCTCAAGATCTATATATTTATCCAATTGCTTCTCCCCTTTACTTGCCCAAGATTTATAGCCTTCCATTCCTAACCAAATCCCCCCCCCCCCCTCTGTTGAAAAGCATAATTGTGTTGTGACCATACTAATAAAAATTCAGTCTGTCTAGCAAATTCATGAGTAGAGACAACTGCTGCTATGGTCAGGGATGAGTTCACAGTTCGATGTGATCTCATCTGATACAGACTTGTAAGCCCTATCCACCCAGCGGGTAAAGCAAGTTCACGCGAAGAGCTCAGATGCGAGTGTGATGCTTGGGGGAAAACACAATGGCGAGTTCACACTTCAATGCGATTCCATCTGGAGCAAACATTGCTCTGTTTTATAGAGTTTACAATGGTCATGTGACCACATCCACTAGAGTGGCCGATCTGTGATGCAACAGGAAGTTCAATGACTGCAAATTTTCACTGCTAGGTTGATTAGCTGTATCCGCACAAGTTTTTGTTCATTTCACTGTTAGCAGAGATGCCAACCACAGAAAACCGAAATGAGTATTGGGAAATATGAAAATGTGTATTTTCAGGGAAAAATGTGTATTCCCCACGACCGACCCACCAACTAGTAAAATGTTCAGGGTGTCCAGCAATATTTCCTGAAAAAAAAATTACTAGCTCACTAGCTCGAAAAAGGGAGCACACATGCGTACAATATACATGTATCCAGTCAACAACATGTTAGTAGTTAGTGTTAAGTGTCGAACTGGGGTCTTGTTTGACTTAAGCATTTCAGTCTATTATAATATTTTCGTCTCGTTATTATATAAAAAATTAATCCTGCTTTGAGCGTTCGGAAGAGCCTAGAACAAAAATTTCGACTATCAAGAACAAGTCTGGGTGTCAAGATTTATGTTATGAACCGACAGGCTAAAATAATTGCTCAAACTCAGAGAAGAGCAATAACTTGAATGGCTCAAGTAGACCCACACAGTGTGAGAGTTGTTACAACTGTGGGAGGGCAAGATGCAGTGACACTGAAAATCTGCCAGTCTTGAAAGTTGAACAGAAAGTTAGAACATACACTGTAGGTATAATTTACTATCACTTATCCAATGAAACGCGAACACTTTATTTCAATAACACAGACTTGCAATTGTGACGGGTCCCTATTCCGCACACGGCCTGCACCAACGCGCACTTTGCAGAGAGCTCTAATCAAAATACTGAAATTGCTTCCAAGTTTTTGTCCTCTGGTGTTGCCTTCACCCCCCCCCCCCCCCCCCCAAGGGTATTTTTTTTTAAAAATCAATAATCCCCACCCCTATTCCGTAGTCCTATGCTTCGCCACGCCGTCACTCCCACCAAAGATGGTCTTTGCTCACACGATGCCCTATTTTTATGATGCGAATGCGCGCACGGTCAATGACCGGTCACGATGGCGAGCCAGACAATCTAAAACTGGGACGATGCTTGTACTTTCTTTTCCTTTTTTTTCACACAAGTGATAGCACAGAGACGAGTCGGAGTATTCATTAAATTTTATTTGCACGGCGACACAGCGTTTATACTGCATGTCACAAATGTTGCGTTATCAGACTACCGCTGGCAAACTTCTGGGTAATAACGAAAGCGAAAGTAGATCTTGATTTTCCCGATCGAGCCTCGGTGTCACATGCACTTCCGCCTGCCGCCTGTCCGCGTGAGAGTGAAATGTGCTCTCGTACGGGGAAAAGCTGAACGAATATAATTATATCACAATCGCGACCGGCAAAATTGAACTTACAGACCGTATCGGATTTGGTTTTCAGATATTCCAATTCCGCGATACTGAAACTATTTTGACAAAAGATGGGACTTGAGATAATTAGGATAACTCGCCCAAGCTGAATCTCGTATTTTTAGCATTTCAGGATGCGTATTTTTTCATGAAAAGTCGTATTCGCGTATTTTCGGAAAAAAATCGTACTAAAATACATAAAATCGTACTAGTTGCTATCTCTGTGTTAGGTTCATTAGCTGTATCCGCACCAGTTTTTGTTCAGTAAATTATGATCTGAAATGCGGGATCTTAACAGAATGTAATCCTTCAGACCAGGATCTTAGGGGTGACTTTTGTGTAGTAAAAATTCTTGTTTTCTTGAAACAGTGAGATCTTAAGTGAATCAGGATCGTAGGCAATGGGATCTTAGTTGGAGACAACTGGTTTACAGGAAATTTGTATTGCTGAAAAATTGGATGGCAAAAATGACTGCACGCTAACAAAGAATATCAGTCGGTGCACTAAGAGTTAAACAGCTGTTTACACATCTCCCTACATGATGGAATTGTGCTACTGGAATGTCCTGCAGCACAAGGTACAATTTCCTGACCAATATGAATATCATCAGGATTTCAAAGAAGTGACAAGATCTCATGGTTCCACAGCCTGACATGTACTGAATCCATACAAGGCACACACTTGTCTACCATCAAAACAGAACCCAAAACTTTTTTTGACCTGTTCAGGTAGACTGAAATGGCCTACAAAATAACTTTTCCACACAGAATTCGAAATCACGTCTTATGAGTGAAAAGTACCTAACCACTACACAATAGACACCAGAAGCCACAGAGAGCTTAGATTTGTTTACCCATTGAATGAAAAATGGAAAGGAAACACTTTGTGAACACATCCTGTTTCGGAAAGATTACACCACTTGACCCCATATATTTACCTTCAGCAGTCAAACTGGGCATTGGCTCCTCTTCCTCTTCCTCCTCACCAGGAGGCTCCAACATCTGCAGGCGACCCTCCTGAGGACACAAAACAAAGACAAGAGTTCAGAAGAGTGTTACTATTGTAACGGTAAATGTTTTTCACTCCCTTGAACACAATTTACATGAGTGCTTATCAGTCCTTTTATATCATAGCAGGTCTTAAAGGAAAATCTGTCACTAACAGAGTGATCCCTACTTTACTTTACAGTATCCGTCCACTTATACCTCTAGGGCGTCGAGGGAAGAAAGAGCTCCCTGTCTCTAGCAATTTTGATGGCCTGGCTGGGTGGGATATTGTATGTTCTCAGGGTATCCTTCACACCCTGGACCCAGGTCTTTCTTGGTCTTCCTCTTGCCTTGTACCCCAATACTTTTTTGTAGTAGGCTTTACTGGCAAGCTGGTGAGGTGCCATACGTGTGAGATGTCCAAACCACTGATTATTTGCCTTCTAATGTTGTGCAGGACAGGTGTTGTTCAAACCATTTCTCTGATCTTGTTGTTTCTGACAATGTCCCGTCTCATGATCCCTACAGCCCACCAAAATATCTGAATCACCCACTAGCGGGTGATATCATTGTCAAAACAGTGATTTTTGGATCAAATTAAAGGCTGGCCACTTTGACACTACTAGTCAGGAACAACCTAGGCTCAGTAGGGTACATTATATCCCAACAGACAGATGGTGATAATAAAAAAAAGTTCCCCACTCGCAATGACAAAGAGCCTAACCACTACAGCACAAAAGCAAGTTCATGCGGGGTATTCAGGGATGCAGTTGCAATGGTTGGCAAAGATGCAAACAGCAATGAGAAGAAAAGAGTCCACAGTGAGGTGTAAACAACATTCTGGCCTTTATGTCCCTGACCTAGTGACCCTCAGAGTACCAGCCCTTTGCGATGGCACAATCTTTATATTGATGTATGTTCCCACTTTTCCATTTGCCATAGCATTTACAAGATCAGTCCCTGTGAGTCATACTAGGTGTGCTAGGGTAATAGTATAGATTGTGAAGCGTATAGAGCTTGCTGTTGAACGGGGATTTGCGCTATACAAATGCTATTTATTATAATTATTATTATTACTACTCTTTAATTAAGGGACATAAGCTCTTCCTGTGTGTATTCTCAAAACAAGAAGTTGTACTGAAGCGTACCAAAAAAAGCAGGATATGTGAGGCATGCTGACAAAATGAGTAACTTTCTACGGAAATAGACAAGTCAAGTTTAAAGGTGGAGTTTGTAAAATTTATAAGTACGGTATGTAGTAGACATATTAAACTTGAAGAAGCAAATTTGCCCTCAGTGTTGTTTTTATCCGATATCTCCATACATGGATATCATGAATGCACAGCATATATAAAATTGAATTTTTGTTATTTCTCACTTGGCCTCTTTCCTGCCCTTATTTCCATTCAAATATCTTGACAAGTGGATAGCTAGAGAAAGACAACTAAACGCCATTGGCCGATATTTATAGTAACAGCCATCTTGTTCAACCCGTTTGACCTCGCAAGGGGGATGCCCACCGTGTCATCTGATCCCGATTCTAAAAAACAGTGATGGTTTTGCATAGAGTGCTGTTTACCCTGGCAATTTCCAAACTCCTTCCCCTTATAGATCTAGTTCTACTCCATTTGCAGCTCAGCGTCCTAATGAGTCTAATCTCTTGTAAGTGTTTAGTTTCTTGTGTTTACAAAACTTTAACGGGAGGAGCTACCCTTGGGGACCATTTACTATGTTTGTTGCCCGAGATCAAATCTAAGTACACATATAAGTTAGACATAGTAAAATCTCTTGATACCCAATTTTATTTTGGCATAGCTACAACGGTTGCTATGGAAACGGCCGCCATCTTGAAAATAAACAATGAATTTGAAATCCCTACGGCTTTCTTATTTACAGACCAAATTTGACCAAATTTGGTGAGAGTATACCTGAACCAAACCATATCAGAGTAACAGCAAGTTTTTTTCAATAAGTGCAAAAGAAAAAAAATTATGAGAATTTTCCCAAAGTATAAAAAACCTTTTTCTAAATTTAGGTTGTGTAATCGCTTGCCAAAGGAAAAGTATTCCTTTTTTTGCAAATATCTTTCTGTTACATTGATGGCAGCCTTGCCATCTATGTGTCCTGAAAGTTTAATGTCTAAAGGATGAAAACTAAGGAAGGAGTAGGGAAAAAACTGCACAAAAATTACATTTTGCGAAAACCTACAATAATTGTGAAAATTCACTATATTAATCCATCCTCATGTTTTTAAAGGCAAATTACCTGTAGAATAAAGTCTTTCTCAATTGTATCCATGCTATTTTAAGACAAAAAACTGGTTGATTTAAAAAAATCAGCCAACATAAAATGTGCATAGCCTGACCCAAAATCTGCAAAATCAAGGGTCGCTCCTCCCCTTAAAAGAAACGACTCGGACTGAGACAGTCGATCATTTGCACTCCGTAGTTGAACCTTGTTCGAACTTGCTTTCGTATCCAAATTGACGTAGGCCTACTCTTAGTCTTCTTCTCAGTTTATGTAGTGTGCAGCATCAGAAACAATCTGAGCGGAAGAAGGGCGCTGCACAATAATAGACAACTGAACCGAACAGTTCTGCAAGTTGCAAAAAAAAATAGATCTAATCCGAGTCGGCAGGCTGCCATCGTGTGGCATGACTGACAAAGTGGGAATCCTTCAAAGACGTTAAACAAGATGGATGTTACTATAAACATCGGCCAATGCCGTTTTGTTGTCGTTCTCTAGCTATCCGCTTATCTTGCCCAACTTTTATATTTTAAAAATCCATTTTACTAAATAAAATGGTAGTAAAGGGCATGGGAACAGGAACTTCATTATTGTCTCTCGCAGAAGGTATCCAAAGACAATTGCAAGCCACCAATAGTTTGAATGAGTGAAAAGAAGCACATTGATACAATAACAGTCATTTAGTGTAGGGAAAGAGGAAGACAGACAGAAGCTACAGAAAGAAACAAAAGAAGGGCCAACCAGCGGCCCCCTTAACACATTACACCCTAAGGGTCTGAGCAGGAAGTCTACTCCTAGATCCTAAGCAAGGGGAGGCTACACCTGTATGTGTGACTATATGTCTTTTTCAAAAGCATTTTAAAAATATTAAACAAATTCAAAAAATTCTGGAAAAATAAGAATAAGAAAGAGAAATGGATGTAGTTTCAGAAAAATACAACTTTATATGTATTTGAATGAGTGATCTGTAATTTAAAAAATCATGAAACATGAAAATGTCAATTTTTGTTGAGTTTTTCACTCATTGTTCACACAGCTTGGGGATTTTACTACTCACTGTTTGTCTTGTCTTTTGTGTATAATCCATTTATAAAGGTTCATCCAACTCTAGAGATCTGTGGTAAGTTGTAAAGCAACGTCCTTTGCACAGGTGAATTCCACAATACGTACATCCATAAACAGTCTCTACACCACGACCTTTATTGGTTTTCCTTTTTGCTTTGGAACACACATAACAAGTCTTCTTTCTCCCTGGAATCTTCACTAACTTGTGCTGTTCATTGTTTGGATTGGCTCGTGCAGACACAGAAGGAGATTCTCTGGTATTGATGGTAGTAGATGAACTCGGTGTTTCGCGAAGTAAATCCTGCAGTAGCGCAATGCGGAAATGCAGGTGGTCAGCTCCAGGAGAACGACGACGGGCGTTGGGGTTAGCTCTTCTCATGAGCAGAAAGGCATTGATAATAGCAGTCTGAATGAGGAACCACACTCCATATCTCCACCATTTCTTCCCTGGCCGCCCAATATTGTAGTATGAGCGGTATTGATCCGCTAAATCTACACCACTCATGTTCTGGTTATAGTCGTGAACCGGTGTCGGGATGGTTTGTGGCACAACACCCTCTTTGGTTCTGCGGGTGACGTCGGTCGTTGTTGGATTACAGCAGGTTGACAGAACATTTACTGGCCTTTTGTCATGCCATTGCGTGGCCACCATAGTTCCCCTTTGCTTCATGTTGAGGGTGCCTTTCTTTTGTTTGTTCTTCGTGGGGAAGGGCCAACCTTTTCGATTTGTACGAACAGTTGCACAAGAGTACGTTTTCTTCTTCAGCAGATCCTCCGCAAGTCTTACAGAGGAAAAGTAGTTGTCAAAATATATACAGTGGTATTTGCCCAAATAGTCAGCAGCACAGTTCATTACAACATGGTGTCCAACTCCATCTGTCATAGGTTCATTTATTTTTCCAGTGTAGAACCTGAAATTCAGCATGTAACCGGTTTCCGCCTCCGCCACACACCAAACTTTTATCCCCCATTTTGTCGGTTTGTTACGAATATACTGCTTGAAGTGTAAGCGTCCATTGAAGCCGATCATGGCCTCGTCAATGCTTATATTGCGGCCAGGTTTGTAGGAGCTGCCACATGCAGTACGTACGGTGTCAAGAAGAGGTCGCAGCTTGAATAGCGGATCGTAATTTTCTTCACCACGATTTGGCATCTTTGTACTGTCATTCAGGTGAAAATATTGATTGATTTTCTCAAATCTCTGCCTGCTCATTACATCAGCCACAGCAGGAACCCTCAACACTGGGTCTACTGACCAGTATAATCGAGAATCTGGCACATGGTGTATCCCAAACATGATGTTCAAATACAAGAATTTACGGATGTCGCTGACTGTCACTGCCTTCCAGTACGTGTCACGTTTACCTTTGTTGTTCTGGCATTGTTCTGCATATAAATTTGTTTGTACAACAATCTCGTCCAGAAATGTTGGAGGCACAAATAAATGAAAAAAGTCAATTGGCTTCGAGTTTTCATCAAGATTGTGGAGGGGGCCCACAGGTTCTTGAAAAGGTTCCAACCTCACATCTCTCAGGGTTTCCGACCATTCAGTACGCTCATTCTCAGTCTCGTGGTCGGACTCTGGATCTAGATCTACGTCCGATTCATCACTATCAACTTCTGCAATAACGTTTTCATCTATATCTGATTCAGCATTTGTTTGTTCCGACTCAGATCCATCACTAGATGATGTTTCAGGCTGCGCTCTGTTGTTTTGAAGCTCGTTCAACCAGCCCTGGAGCGTCTGAAAAGCCATCGCGCTTCAATCGCTCATAACAAAGAAACTACTGGTCCGAAAAATTTCGTTTCGGTACCAAACAAAAGAAGAATCATTTTGCAATAACCATAAAAAAAAAAATCTCGCACACGGCGTCTCGTTAGTTCGAGACTTCGTTTCTAAGGAAGCGTGGTGCAATCGGGCGGTTCCGGGCGAGTTAGGGTGGAGCGCGTAAGGGAATTCCCGGGCGATCCCGGGCGAGTTAGGGTGTAATGTGTTAAGCTATGTGCATTTAGAAACATTAACTCTTTATCTCCGGCAAGCCGCTCCCAGTCGGAACCGCCATGCCGGTGAGCCGCGGGCATATTCCTTTACGGCGACTTCGACATCAAATTACTTTTCGGTAATTGCCGAAAACGGGTCTCTTTTACCGGAAGATCATTCATTAGATAAGATCTATCAAAATAGGTGTACTAGTTTCGATATGATGTCCCATTTAATGATGTTTTTGTCATTTTTAGATTTAGCACCAAAAGAGGGCCCTGACATAGTGGGTTTACCCCCCTCTGAGATAAAGAGTTAATACAGAACATGAAAGACAAACCTGTGCAGCCAATTCTTTGTCTGTCAGAGGTCTGTGTTTAACAATCAATCTTGATCTCAGCTGAGCATTGGCAACCGTTTTCCTCCTCTTGCTAAGTCGGACCCTAAACAAATTATACAAGACAGAAATCAACAAAATGTGAATTCTATCACATACAGTAGATTCAATATAAAAACCTAGCAATCAGGAAACGGGGAAAAAAAGTGGGACTTTAAAAAAGGCAGAATCTAAGCCAGACGGCTGAGAAAAACCAACCCATGCTTATTAGAAGAATCTCCCCTTCTTTTGAAACCGACAGGAATTCCGTAAACAATACATTTAAACACTTCCATCAAGAATAGCTCATGGTATGTTGTCTGAGCAAAGGACACATCTGTCATCTCGTGACACTCTCTCTGTAAGTGCTGTGAACAAAACTAGATGTAAATATGTTGTTGTATTCTAATAACACAGCTCTTCATATACACAAACTTCACCTTGTCTCCAGTTCATTGTAGAAAACTCCATCCTCTCTTATGACGAAGAAGTATGTCTCTTCGTAGCCCTTGGACAATTTATTCTTCACATTCCAGTTGTACTCTCTTGCCAGCAAATACTCATACCTGCACAAAAATCAATAAAAAATAAATATATGTGATCAACTCCCTCGCACATTTCATGAGTCACGTTTTCTATCATTACATCATAAACACAATCGAAAAAAAAAAAGATTTCTGAGAAGACAATGAAAAACCCGTTTCTCTCATTAACATTTTTGTGTTTTAGTAAGAGCTTTCCAGCACATGCAAGACATATAAGTCATAAATGCCAAAGATTAGAGTCATTACAAGAGAGTAATAAACACAAAAAAGGAGAAATAAGGAAGGTAGATGTTTCATAGGAAAGGAGCAAATCACACCAGAGCACCTGCCAACCACCTGCATGATCATTCAGCATCTGCACTCTGCATGGATATGTGTAAACAGAGTAACATTTTCAGTCACTGCAGTTTGCATAGTACATACAATCAGAAAGTGAGAATATCTCTCCACAATGAAACTTTTTAAAAAGTCTTTTTCTTTTTTAAGAAAGTCTTCATATAATGGCTCACAAATAATGTGATATACACAAAGGAAACAATAATTCAATAAACTGATACACACCAAGCACATAATTGACGATTACCACCATGCAGCATCCTGTAGGGTTATGATTAAAGTGACTTGCTAAAGAACACTCTAGTGACCACCTAACATATTGCAATTATCCTTTTATTTATGGGTTGTTTTTTTTTGGTTAAGTGCACCCACCACTTAGCCAGCAGGCCTCCTACATGATCTGAATTGTATCAAAGTGGGCAAAAAACATTTACCGGAAATAAAAACTTCGGTTTCAGACAGAACATTTTTCCAACATATCATCATTCATTCAGTGCATAACACTGCAGCTTTTCATTAAATTTCAAGTACACACAACAGAATGAAGACAGGAAAACGTTGTATTATCATTCCTGGATCGATAGCAACAACAACCTGGATCGTATGATCAGTCACAAAGACCCTGCATCCTGAGTTCAGAATAATGAGCAGATATTGGGGCAGTAACCGTCATTTAGTGCTGAGACTAAAGCAAACCAGGAAAGAAAACAAGTAGGATGAACCAGTGGCGCTCTCTACTAGCAACCCATAATGACCCTTTGTGGGAGAAGAAAACACATGTACTAACCATGCACAATGACCCTAAGCAACAGAAGAAAAGATGTGTACCAGCCAACCACGATGACCCGAATGAGAGAAGAAAAAAATAACAACAAATCACGAACAATGATCCTGAGTGAGGGGAGAAGAGACATTTCTTAAGCACCTGCTATAACCCTTAAGAGAGAGAGGAAAATATGACAATTATGCACTCGTACTCACGTTTCTTCCTCTTCATATTCTTTCTCACTCTCAGCATCCCGTTTTCTTTTCCCAAGAGTTTCGTCTGTTGGGAGGAAGTAAGCCACAAACTGCTCACCGCTCTCATCCACGGCTCCTCTGTGAGACAGAAATATCACATGCTCTCAGAACATAACTACCACAAGCTCTTAGAACATAAATATAACACACCCTTCGTACAGAAATATCACATGCTCTTAGAATATACATATCACACACCCTTCCTACAGAATTGTCACATGCTCTTAGACAGTGCTTCCACCAGCTGAAGCTGAAAAGTAAGGAAAATTCTGCAGGGGATCAGGGGGCGGCACAGGCCCCCAGCAGGGTCCAGGGACAGCGTCCCGGTGGGGGAACAGGGAAATTGAAATCCAGTGCTTTTAGAGGGTAGAAAATGGCATTTGGGAGCCTGTTTGAAGATATTGCCTACAGCCCATAATATATTTTTTTTCCCCAACATTTTATCTTGTTTGACTTCATCACCAGCATATCTTTCCAATGCTGGAAATGTTTAAAAGCAGGTTCCCCTTTCATTGCTACTATAATTCAATTAATTTGTAGTCGCACCATTGACAGCAGGCAAACCTGGGAATAATGAATAGATGTACCTTCAAAATACGGTTGCGCAGCGTATACCCACATTTTTTCTAAATTTTCACGTCAGAAAGTCGCCTGTCACAACCTCGGAACACCACTTCGAATTATTCTTGATTTTATATGTGGTGCTCACTATGGACGATCGCCTCAAAAATGTTTTCAGTTTCAAAGCAAACATGGTTGTTCGACCGAGTCGGGCGATCAGCGCAATTGGTCGATCCCATCCGTAGTGGGCACGACCGTATCAGCATATATTTCTTTCATCGCGGCCCTTATATTGCGTTCACGTGCCGTAGAATCTTCGCATTGATAATTTCTCTAGATCTAGATAAAATTTGCGAAAAAGGTTTCTTTCCGACAGTAATTTTCTGTCTAAGATCAAAATCAGTCTTGATCAACGCGCAGATTTTCCAGCCGCGGCAACAATCCGAAGATAGACAGAAGGAATGAGTGAATGACAGAAAGGAGGAAGTTGGCACAAAAGGTTCGCCACATTTTGATCCATCTGCAGGTAAAAAGTGTACTGCCGACAAACACGCAATGAATGCATGGGACTGGGACATAGCATAGCGGTATAATGTCCAATTGCAGGAAATGCGCAAATTGGCAGGTTTCTATTATAACGTTAAATTGTTGCAGAGAGAATTACCTTAAATATCCGTACCTTATTCAAGACAATACGAAGGTGAGTACGGAATTTCGGCAGTCCTGCACTGTCGCAGTTTTTTTTACGGAGGGAGTAGATAATGATGGAGGGACAAATATGGAAATGGCAGAAAGTACGGATTTCCGTAAAAATACGGAAGAGTGGAAGCACTGTTAGAATATACATATCACACACCCTTCCTACAGAATTATCACATGCTCTTAGAATATACATATCACACACCCTCAGTACAGAAATATCACATGCTTATCACAAACACCCTCAGTATAGAAATATCACATGCTTATCACACTCATGGTACAGAAACACCACATGGTCTTACCAAAGAAAAATCACACTCTTTTTTTCTTCTTTTTTCGTAAGAGTTTTACAGCACTTGCAACACAATAAGGTCATATAAGTGCCGAAGAATAGATGTGCTACAAGAGAGTTACATTCACAAAAAAGAAGGACAGATAAGGACAATAGATGTTTGATAGGAAAGAAGCAGCAAACCACACCAGAGCCCCTGCCAACCACCCACCATTACACTCTCATGGTATGGAAATGTCTCTTGCTTGTAAAATGCAGAAATATCAGATACTTAAAGTATAGGAATACACACCCTTAAGACAGAAATATTATCACACTCTGTCAGTAATGAAATATCATGATCTCTCAGTACACAAATATCACACTCACAGTAAACAAATATCATATTCTTACAAAAACACTCTAAGATGCATTAACTCGATATTCAAAAGTAAAATTAAAAGATTATTTGAGTATTTCTTTTAGTCATGTAAGTACCAAAAAAAACACCAAAAAATTCTTTAAAAATATAATAAACAAAGTACACTTAAAATGCTCTAAGGAAAGTATAATTCATCTCTTGAAAAACATTTACTGTTACAATTTAAAATCAGATTCTTTTGAAATACACTATCCTGTTTTAGTTTTCTAACTAGCTAATGGAACTATGAAACCAGTTCTAATCTTGGAGCTCATATTTCCTTTCAGGTTTACTCAGCTTTCTCAGAAATATATAAAAAGCATACTTTTTCTGGTTATAAAAACTTTCCATGCAATTCTGTATCTATTTAACTGCACATGTTCCAATGGCTACCACTATATCAGCAGTCTGTAATAATGATTTAAATTTTTTTTTTAAAACCCCTCCTAAAACTTTAAAAACATTGCAATAAGTTGAATGACACTGTTAGTTGTAACAATTTATGTCTGACTTTTGAGACAAACAAATGAAAGAGTCTTAACATTTTGGACACAACTCACGAGGCTGAGGTAGACAAAGAATTACCAACTTAAGGAATTCGAATTGATGGGTGAAAGGAAAAGACCAGGATACTGTAGGTTTTAATTTTGAGCCATCGAGTAAAGAAATGAGTGATGAACCAAGATTGCCGATGTCTGTTTCAGATCTGGCACTTGCAGGAGACACTCCTCACTCACCTGATCATGGCCTGAGACATTTCCTCCATCTGGACAGGAGCAGAGTAACCTTTTGGTGCAGGATCAGAGTCAAACAAGACTTGAGCGAACGGATGCTTCCACAACTAGCCAATACAAAAACAAAGAAATAGTCATGACTTTAAAAAAAAAAATTCCCTTTGCAAGAGATGCATGACAAAAGTGTTATAAATGAACCATTTCTAAAAGAATAGTTTTAACCCTTAAAGTGCTGACCGCGACCCGGTCGCGACGGCCCGAACTTCCGTAAAGTGGCCGGTCGCTATAGACATTGGCATAGTATAACGCGATATACGAAAAGAACGAAGTACTAATTTTTATACTGCTAGCTAGTTGGTTACGCAGAATTGATTTTGCCAGACATTTTTCTGGTCACGGGTTTCGATCGAGTCGCGAGGAGTTTTTTGTTTCACTTTGAAGTCGAATGACAATGAAGTTGGAAAATTCGCGAATGCGATCCGTGACAAACATGAAAATAGTGTCACATCAGATTCAGACGAAGATGTTCCGTGTATTTTCCTTGAATCGGAAGATGATTTCGAAGGTTTTGATGCTAGAGCTAACACTTTGTGGAATATAACGTTGGCCTACGAAGCATCTAGACTCTGGTCTAGATCTAGAGATCTAATGAACCGGCAGTTTTTATTCAGTCATTTCCAACACCACTACAACAACAATAACTTCACAAAATAATTTTTGCTTCACATATTCATAAAGAACTTTCAATATTCTAAAACTTTTATTTTTACCTTCATTAGAAATTTTGACAAATAAAAAAGTTATTGGCAAAAAAAAAGCGTATGTGCAAACATGGTGTTTTTCCAAAATAAATTCAGCACAGAGGGAAAAAAGTCAGCGCTCTAAGATGTTGCAACAGACTGTCAAATTTTATACTTTCGCAACTAAACACAATGTAAAGAAAGAGCTTTTCTCTTATTTTTCAAGTTGAAAAGATAATCAGATAACAGTTGCAAAGGAAAGTTGACCATTTTTAAAACTCATCTACAGGGAGTGCCACACCCATCACGGATGACAAGCATATAATATGGAGAACACTTTTCTTAGCAAAGCCGCAGAGCTAGACAGCTTATTTCTGCTAGTCTCACCTGAAAGTCTGGGAACACCTCCATGACCTGCATAGGCTTCACGCCAGGCTTGCTGTAGTGTTTGAGAATCTGATAACATAAGGTGAAAGAATAGATGAGATTAAAACACCTACAGAAACATACCAAGCACAGTTTAACCTCGTTATACCGACCCATCTGATACTGCCAGTCAGGTTTTGCCAATGCACAAAAAGAACACCTATATAAACATACTATTTGCCCATTTAAACCAGCATTGGCCAACCGAGTAGTGTGGTCTACTGAAAGTTTGCCCCGCACCATCGCCAGAGGTACACACTACACATGGTACACACCTGGCAGCTGCACAGTAATAATCTCAGTTTCTTCCACACAACCTTTTTTTTTTGCCGTTCTGCTTCCTCTCTTCCTCTCAGCACATCCTACCTTCCCACCCTTGTCTTTTAGATTTTTTATTGACAAGTAGCCTCTGATCCCGCAGTCCGTGTACTTTTCAATTTGAATTTGTACACACACACACAGAGAGAGAGAGAGAGAGAGAGAGAGAGAGAGAGAGAGAGAGGGAGGGGGAGAGAG
>NW_004797298.1:1623361-1630989 GCF_000002075.1 Aplysia californica | reverse complement strand
GAGAGAGAGAGAGAGTGTGTATGTTGACAGTCAAAAAATTTCAATGATAAATATTAATTAATGCACAAAAAACTCAAATTTAGCTTCCAAGGACTCTCAAGCGTTGGAAGTCATCCATTTTCTCACCAATTTTACCTCTGAAACCAGGAGACCCCCACCTCCATGAAAGGAAAATATCTCAACTTCTATTCAAGATAGATGGGTATTTTTGTCATCAAAAGCAAGACAAATGAACAAGCTTTTATATGAAAGCAATAACTTAACATGCCCAAAAATAGATGTGCACCTTATTCCATCGAGTCATGACACATATTATAAAGAATTTCCTTTATTTTCACATTTACTTTTGAGTACGAACAAACACTTACTGGATTTTTTGCTTTTTCAAACGTGCTGTTAATTGCACCAATCTGACTTTCTCTGTCTTTGTAAAGATCTTCTTCTTTCATGATCTGTTTGATCTTGAAACCAACCCTGAGAAAAAAGATCAAGAGAAGATGAAACGATTTTTATCATCTTTAAAAAAAAATTAAATGCAACAGCAAGAAGTTAGTTTTCATTACATCAGCACTTCACAGAAGTCTGATCTTAAATTCCTTTTCACATAGATTACTACAGTAACAAAAAGTAGAAAAACACCATAAGAAGTCAAAGAAAAAGAGAAAAAAAACAGAGAATATATGAGATATGGATGAAAAAACATAGCCAATCTTATATGTCTGTCATATTTACACAAAAATAGTTTACAGCAATACCTTTTTGATGAAACTTTATCAAGTTAAGAACTCATTCTGATGTCTTTTACTGTACTTTCAGAGACACAATAAATTAAACTACCTTTATAGCTGCACAGAGGATTTACATGTAAACATTTCTCCAGTATATTAGTCTGGATTTCATGGATAATGGTGACGGTATGCTGGGTTTAACGCATAAAGCAAGTCAGATTAATGATTTTTTTCAATAATTATTCTCCTTCAGGGCTTATTTGCTCTTACATAAAAACAAAAAACATCACCCAACTCCTCTATTGTTCATTCGGTTACTTTTCCAGTAGTATCAACTATATACAGTCGAACCTGTATAAGACAGCCATACATTGTCAAGGAGAAAAGTGGCTGTCTTATGCAGGACTGATCAAGATGAAGAAAAAAATTACTCCCGTCTAGGGTCCCAACAGAAGTTAGCCGCATTGTTGTTGTTGTTTTCGTTGGTTTGTTTTTTGCTTGCTTTTTAAAATTTTGCCGCTGATTTTGCGCAAAGGTGACAATAAAATGAACCGTGTCAGACAAGTAAGACCGAATGCCACGTTAAAATATCCATTATTACTTTGTTACAGACTGGGTAAACAGTGACCAGTCATCTCACTTACAATTTGTGTATGAGTTCTGGGCGGGGCTTATGGGTTATGAGGGATTACACGCTTACCTCACCAGCAGCTGAAAATTTGTTACCTATTGGTCAACAGCGGAAGGGGCCAAAGCAACATGATCAGTTGGAGGGACTACCTAACAACGACGACAGGTGATTGGATTATGGCGACCCCCCCACAACACCAGGGGCAAATGCATAATTTATGACAAAACGTAATCTAGTTACCAAAAAGGTGGTCATCTAAGACAGGTGTTATTGTTTGATGAGATAGGGGTTGTGTGTTAAAGTATGGTGGCCGCGGTGGACAAGTGGTCGTTTTACACAGTGAAATTATATAGACAATATGCAAGGGAGGAAAAGAAAAGTGGCTGTTTGTAGAGGTGGCCATCACGTTAGGTTCGACCTTTGTTGAAAACATATGGAGGCAGAGTCAAAATTTGAATAAAGTACCCTCTTGCACAAGACGTTCCGTTGTAAATTAATACTAGTGCAGGCTCTAATGGGCAAATCAGTTAAAATTAACTCCAAGCGCAATAAGTTAACATTGAAGTAATCGTCAACGAAATCACAAGAAAGCAATACCCACAATGAAGTAAAAACAGTTTTCAGTCTCTTACTTGGCCTCTGACTTGTCAGCTTTTTGTATGAATCTGTTGTACTCTGTGGAGATGTACTCAGTCTTCCGCAACCAAGACACGTTGGTATTGTGATGTCTTGATCTGAAACACACACAGCAAAGCACCAAGCAGAAAAAAGAAAGTTAAACAGGTAGATAATGCTTCAGGAAAGAAAATTCTAATAAAGAGAAATGGAGTGCAATATCACCTACACCGCGTTATAATATTAGTTTGTAGAAGAAAGACTAATGTTTCACTTTCCAGAAAAGAAAGGAAAAAAGGCAACCCTGTGTACATCCAGCAGTATGATTTCTATCTTTATGCATTCCACATCATATGTGTGTATATATACCTAAGCCACAGACATTCTTCCTCACCTTTTTGAATCACCAGGTGTGTTGAGGTCTTCCTCCAGAAGCCTTTCATCTTCAGGTTCAGGATATGCTATCAAAAGCAAGACACACAAAAAAAAGACAAATAAACAATCACCACCATAAAGTGACAGGTCTGAAAAAGACATGGACAGTCAGCTCACTTCTCTACTAAGTTAGAACATGTTATCCTAGCCTTTCTCTTTTGCCCATCCCTTCGAGTTCTCAAAGTCAGTTGTTCTTGGTCCACCTATGCCACTTTTGCCTTCTGCTTAAACTGCATACATCTCTTCCTAATTGTTTTTCTGAGAGAGTTCCACGCAGGCTTCTTTCAGCACAACCTCACTTGATTTCTTTTCCTTTCATGATTCTAAAGGCTCAGAGGAAACCACATTGCTGGTGCTTCTAGAATATTTTCACAATCTTAAGTAATTGTCATGCATATATGAACAATAGTAAGGAAGAAAAAAAATTATCTTTCTGCTCTCTTCACTTTCATTTTCTATATTAAACAGTGCTTCCACCAGCTGAAGCTGAAAAGAAAAGGAAAATTGTGCCGGGGGTCCTGAGCCCATAGCAGGGTCCAAGGACAGCGTCCCGGTGGGGGTTCAGGGGGGGGGGGGGGGGGGGGGGCGAAGCCCCTGAAGAAATTGTAATTTAGTGCTTTTAGAGGGTTGAAAATGGCATTTGGGAGCCTGTTTGAAGAGATTGCCTGCAAACCATAACATTTATTTTTTCACCAACATTTTGTCTTGTTTAATTTCTTCTCCAAGATCTGCATAATATATTTCCATGGATGGCAATGTTTAAAAGCAGGTTCCCCTTCCATTGCTACTATAATTCAATTAATTTGTCTTCGCACCATTGATAGAAGGCAAACCTGGGAATAATGAATAGATGTGTACCTTCACAATACAGTTACTCCGGGAATACCCTAATTTTCCTTAAATTTCACGCCTGAATGTCGCATGTAACAACCTCGGAATACCACTTCGAATTATTCTTGACTTAGTAGTTTTAGGTTGGTTTTAGCATAAATTTCTTTCATCGTGGCCCTTATCGCATTCCCGAGCCGTAGAATCTTCGTATTGATCATTTCTCTAGATCTAGACAAATTTGTAAAAAAGTTTCTTTCTGATAGCGACAGTAATTTTCTGTCTAAGATCATAAGTCAATCTATTTTATCAAAACGCAGATTTTCCAGCCGCGGCAACAATCCGAAGATAGACCATAGATGGAATGAGTGAATGACGAACGATAGAAAGGAGGAAATTGACACCAAAAGTTTGCCAGATTTCGATCAATCCACAGGTAAAAATGTACTGACGACAAGCCCGTAATGAATGCATGGGGCATAGCAGAATAATGGCCGATTGCAGGAAATGCGCAATCTGGCAGGTTTCTATAACATTAACTTATTGCAGAGAGAATTACTGTAAATATCCGTAACTTATACTAGCACTAGACGATACGAAGGCGAGTACGGATCTTTTGCTACGGAATTTCTGTAGTCTACGCTGTTGCAGCTTTTTACGGAGGGAGTTGATAATGATGAAGGAACAAGTATTTCCGTTAAAAAAACGGAAGAGTGGAAACACTGATTAAAAGTCTTTGATCTTCAGGTCTTGGAAAAGCTACAAGAGGCATCATACACATTAAAAAATATCATATGTAGAGAAACATGATAAGCTTTTTTAAAAACTACAATTCTTTTGTTAAGATATATTAATTAAAAAGCAATGTGACATCAGGAATCAGCCTGTTCTTCAATTCTCAAAAGTAAAAATTGAATTGATACAGCTACCACAAATAGTGACATTTTATCATGAACATCTACAAAAGAACATTTTTTTGCAAAAGTCTTAAGTGAGGAAATACATTCCTTTCTCGGCCCCCCCCAAAAAAATAATTAAAAATTAAAAGCAGGACAAACAGTAAAAATAGAACCATTTATAGTAGATTTGTCTGCATAGGGGCAGAAAATTTACTAACTCTATACAGCAGTAGATCCAGATGTAAGACTACAAGGAAGCTCTACATCCACAAGAAGTTTCTTAGAAACAGTCAAAGCAAAACTCCTCCCAGTCTTCTTCATGCATCACAGTGAACACAGCCCACTGTTTCCCATTCCTATAGGGCATAAGCTGACACCCACTGTGACACTGGATTGCATTTTGAAAAAAGAAGCTATACTTTTACCAAATATGACCCCCCAAAAAAATCTTGCAAGCAAAGCCACTTGAGCTTCTCACCATTGAGGTCAATCTTGTATGTGTCAGGGTTGATGAGGTCAATGCCGACACCCAGGTCATGCTCTGTGAGAAGGTCATACTTAAATGACCTCTCTAAAGAAGTTGGTTTGTATGTGTAGAACCTGAAATCAAAGCAAACTGCTGTTAAACATAAAATACTACATGTTCCATCACTTTTTCTGCAATGCAAATTTTCAATCTGCTACTCCACGGACTGCTTGTGGGGTTTTTTTTTAATGGGATCAATAAGCCCATTCAATTTTTCGATGATCTGAATTGATAACATTGTGAATAATACATATTTTAAATCACTACACAAGCTGCAGTCTTCATGAACAGTAAATAGAGGAAACAATTTTTGTTAAAAAAAATACCAGTCAAATTGTCATAAAATTAAACAAAAAAAGAAAAGTACTACAGGATTGTAGACTGGAGTACATTCCCTAAGAGTTTCCATCATACACAAGACAACAAGCCTTTGATGATCTGTAAAAATAAAAGAGGCAACTAGGAATCCAGTTAAATATTATTGCTTAAAATTTGTATAATAAAGCAAATGTGAGGCATGGTGGTGAAATCGGGCGCTCGTCAAAATAATGAAATCAAAGAAATCTGCATTTTTTTGTCCAAAGGGCAATTTTTTTTTGTATTTTCTTTTTTTGGCTCAACACCTTTTATGTCCATTAAAAAACACATTATGGTGTGGATTTTACTATTTTAAAAATATTGATTAAAGGAAGAAAAAATTTTAATTGTCAGGGTTTTTTTTCGTTGTTGTTGTAGAGGGTTTTTACAGCGCTGGCAACTGCATAAGGTCATATGAGCGCCAAGGGGTAGGTGTCAACAGAGAAGTCTTTACAAGGAATCAGACTTAGACTATTCACCTCTCTAGCTTCAACAGGACAAGGTCTGCTTCGACTATCAAGGCACCCCAAAATAGCAGGCCACAAGAAAGTCACAAACATACAAAAGAAGTAGAGGAAAATCACATTAGTAAGAATCAGGAAAGAAAAAGCAGCAGTTCCCTGTTGTAGATCAGGCACAGTTATGAGCGTGACATGAGTCAGCCCATTTACAATTCTACTATGCTTGAACGAGAAATGTCGCCCCTTTGGGAATGGCCTTAAGACACTTCAGTCAGTGGCACTGCCCCGGGGGGTATTGTCAGTTTCCAAGGACTCTCAGGCGATGGAAGTTAACAAATTTTAGTGGCCATTTTCTCGGTAATTTTACTTCTGAAAACAGGCGACCCTGACCTTCTTCAATTGCAAACATTTTGACTTCTAATCTATTCAACATAGATGGATATTTTTTTTACCGAAAGGAAGGCAAATGAACAGGTTTTAAGATGATACCAATAACCCCATATGCCCAAAAATTGACGAGCGCCTATTCCACAACATCATCACACAAATACATTCTGTACACGATTTTTCCTTAAGGCACAAAGCAGTTTTTCAAGACTCAAAATCAGAAGAAAAGCATAATCACATTACAATGTACCATGGCTACAACGATTGAATGTTCTATTCTTAACCTCTTCACCTGGCCCGTAGAATTTAAGGGACTGTGATCACAGAGGTTGTTTTAATACCAATTATAAGGGAAGTTACTGTTAAAATCTCGTAATGACTATTGGGGTTTATGTTTATCACTATTTTTCCCCCCAACTTGAAAGCGTCAGGTTACGATTTTAGCTCAAAGAGAAGATTAGAACTAGATCTGTAACACATCGACCGCACAAAAATGAATTATTGGCAGTAAACACAGATGGGCTTACATACGTACATCTAGGATTGTACAAGAGTTGTATAAGGTAGGAAAAGCCTCTTTATCTGCAGACACTAACACAAGTTTTCCCCTTTTTTGAGTCTCAGTTTATCATTACTCGAATATGTGTTGTTTATGTTGTTTGGTGGTGGTGTTTTTGGCATCATGTTACTAACTCTTATGTTACACCATCTATCTCTCAATGAAATACCCTAAAATTATAACAAAGAAACATGGTTTAATGTAGAATGTACATGAAGAAATTCATGAGGAAATATTCATAAATAAAAAATTTACGGAAGGTAGAGTGGGGTCACCCCAACCGTCTTGATTCTTGGGATTTCCCCCGGCACAGGGGCCTATTTACCTGCAGCATTTAACGGGTTACGATATTGAAAGCTAAGTTACTGCAGCCTTTGTTTCCTCGTACAGCCCTGAATCTTACCTGTTAGATTCAAATGGATAAGTGATGAATTTTGGGTCAAACGGAATGTCCGGTAAAGTATTGTTGTACTTTACTCTGCACACAAGTTCTGATCTGTGAAGAGAAAAGAAGATTTTATACATCACCTCAATGTGGCATGTTCAGAACTAAAAATTAAAAAATTGTGTTCTCCCTAGGAAAAGTTGTCTTGTGCTCACAAAAAAACAGGAAAGGTAATTTATTACATTAACAATGAGGGAGGGTCTTTCAGGAGAAAATTTTTGACAAAATAATACTACTTATTCCATCAACAATCAAGACTCCAAGACCTAGAGACTAATGAAGAACCAAAAGTCAACTCACATTCAAAAGTGAAAAGCAAAAGAAGATCCTTTGTGCCCTTAATAATGTTTTCCTTACGACACAAACATGGTGCCTGGCAACACCCAATGGCCTGCGCTGGGACATGGCACACTGCATAGAATGGTGTTTTGCTCTTGTTTCATATGTACTACTAATAATATCCCACTCTTATCCTATCAAAACCTATGGAGATGGTGGGTGCTTCTGTGTGTAACAGCAAAGCACCTAACCACCACACCACATGCCAGATAGAGGGGATGAGAATGCTGGATCTAAGGATTTCCATTATGAATCTGTAACATCAGGGCTTGAAATAGACCGCGGCAATTTTCCCTGGTGCCTTTGCAATTTGCCGTAATGCCCATATTAAAATCAAAGGGTTAACCGCGGCAATTTTTGCCGTGCCCTTGTTTTTTGGGTTTTTTAAAATGCCACGAAAATAAATCTATATTTGTTT
>NW_004797298.1:1621737-1623048 GCF_000002075.1 Aplysia californica | reverse complement strand
GAGAGAGGGGGGGGGATGAAGACATCCTGTTAGACGTCTGAAATCTCATCAAAGCTTCAGTCAGACACTGCTCAGCTTGACCATTGTGTCCATTTTGTCATGCCAGGTGCAAACACACTCACATTAACCAAATCTCAGCAGTGTCTGAAAAAAGATCTAAAAGAAAAAGAAGACTTCAGATGTGAGAGAAAGTGCAAGTGTGATAATTACAAACATGAAAGATGTGTTGGATAAGCTGGTGCTGTGCTTCGAAGAAAGATTTTCTGGCACATCAGAAGATAAAGTTTTGAAGAGTGCAGGGGCATTTGACTGGACAAATGTGCCTGGAACTGACAAAATGGATGAGTTGAAAGAATATGGTGAGGCACAGATGGATGACTTGATAGCTCATTATGAGACTGTGCTTCAACACCAAGGATGCTCAACACTGAAAGTAAAGACAGTGTGGCTCATGTTTCTCCTCGAAAGTCAGGACTTATTACCTCTGAGTGAGAACAAGACAAGTTCAGTCTTGAAAAAAGCAAAGAAATTTCCCAATCTGTCTCATTTGGCTCATACAATCCCTGTTTTCTTTGAAGAGGCGTATCCTTGGTGACTGAAGGCATTTGCTTTTCAGAGATATGCTTGCAAAGATCATGCTTATATAATACGTCCCAATGGTCCTGGGATCAAACAATTCAACCCAGAACCCTGCATTGCCAAGTGGCAAGAGATATGTCTCACAAATAGACGCCATGATAATACAGCAGAGCAGCACTATTCCCTGAAATCATATTCTCTGGTGATATTTTTTAAAATCACTTGTGTTTTCCCATAAGGGACAAACAGTAAGCCAGTCTTTTTCTATATTGTGTGTGCCAACATATTTTCAATATTCTGATCATCTAGATATAGCAATTTACTTAGTTTTCATTAATGATTTTACCATTTTCCGATAACTCTATACTTTTGTTGAAAGCAAGAATAAATTGTATTGTTATTTATATAAACGTTGTGATGCACGATCCAGTATTACCAACTTTAATCAACAAAATTATCACCTATAATTTTTGCCTTGGTGCCTTAGAAAATTGCCTCGGTGCCCTCTGATTTTTACGCCCCACCGAGGCAATTTTTGCCTGCCCTCCTGAACACCTAATTCAAGCCCTGATTATGTTCTCTTTTTCTCTGTCTCGGCTCTCTCTGTCTCGCTGTCTCTTCTCCCTCTCTGTCTCTCTCTTTCAATGTGTCTATCTGTTCTGTCATGTCTCTCTTTCTCTTTCTCTCTCTCTCTCTCTCTCTCTCTCTCTCTCTCTCTCTCTCTCTCTCTCT
>NW_004797298.1:1617254-1621434 GCF_000002075.1 Aplysia californica | reverse complement strand
TGTGTGTGTGTGTGTGTGTGTGTGTGTATGTGTGTGTGTGTGTGTTTGTGTGTGTCTCTCTCACCCTCCCTCTCTTTCTCCTTTAATAAATTATACATAACTACATGCACAGAACACAAGCTGCCTTTAAATATCACCACACAGCACAGAAGTCACATTGGGATGACGGTTCTTTCTGTCCTGGCACAAAAAACACAAAATTGCTAGCGAGAACATCATGTAAAATGCCATGAGCCACTTGGTGGCATGATTGACACATTAAAAAGCATACTCCTTCAACTCTGCCTACACCCGAACGTATTCGAGGAGGGGGAGGGGAGAGAGGGGCGGGATGTGACGCATGGCGTACACAAAATCGAAGGTAGCCTTATACTCCATAAAAACAGCAAACCCAGTGGGGTTGGAACACGTGTCTTTTGCATGCACGGTAAAGAGCCTAGCCATTACGTCAATACATCTGCAGAGTATTTCCCGGACCATGCGAGATATTTACCACAGTTATGTGAGTTATGTTGGTGGTCTCGAAATTGTTACCCCTTACAACAGTTAATTAAGCTGCCTGGGGACTAAACAGTTCATGAAAGTATAATATAAACTTTTTTTTAAAAACTTATCAACGTTCTAAATTGGCCAACAAAATAAAAATCCCAAAGACAAAACAAAACAAAAACTTACTCATTGAACAACATATTGTTTTTTATTATGTCAAAGGCATGTTTCTTTTACGTTCTTTATGTTTTTAATCCCACAGCCCTCCCATTTTGGTGTGTGCTTTTTTTTAATGCAAAAAAAAACCCAACGTTTTTTTTTTTATTTTACACCAAAATTTTACCAACATGCAGACCAACCATTGAGTATCCAATTTGATTCAGCCCTGGACGCCACTACCATTAGATATATGTGTCGTGACGCGGTGGAATCAGGTGCTCGTCAGTTTTGGGGCATACTATGGAGTTATTGGTGACATCTTAACGCTAGTTCTTTTGACTTCCTTTGAACGAAAAAAGACCCACTTATCTAGAAAAGAAGTTGAGATATTTGCAATTGAAGGAGGTTCTCGTTGTTGTTTTTTCGGGGGGAGGGGGTGTCACCTGGTGCCAAAGGAAAAATTAGCGAGAAAGCGGCTGCCAATCTGACGTCTAATACACATTTGCATACATTGTATTTTATAGCATGCGTGTAGTGGCCGGCTTTTGTAAAATTTCAGATTAAGACAAAACTGCTGAAAGAACTACATACGTTATTAAGACCTGCTTCCTTGCTTAAAGTGGCACATTTCAGCTCGTCGAAATACCAGAAAATGCGCAACCTCATTGAGTTAACTCTTAGAGTATAGAGCGCCAGTTCGGCTGGAGCATGCGTTGCCCGTACGTTTACATCAGTTGTTTTTTTTTAAACCTCTACAAAACCCCATCAAATACATCAAATTATCAACAATCAGATTGTACGTTTATTGCTTGTATCACCGTTGCCACTCAGTTTGGTGTTACAATATAGACTCTATTCAAATTGGTTATCCAGGAGAGGAGATATAGAAGGAATTGAAGTTTGTGTTGTTGAAAAAGAAGACGAAAAGGTTGGCAGCGTACTAAAGTGAAATAGCCTTCCCTACATTAAGAGTTAAAGGTGCTTTCAGGACTAAGTGTAGTGCTTGAGACATAGATCTAGCAGGAAATGGCGCTGAGTGGTAGTGGGGGACAAAAATGGATCCCTCTTGATATAATATTATGATATATTTCTTCGCTTTCGAGGCCCCACTAGATAGTAGATTGTGGAGGTGGACTGTAAATTCCGCGCGATTCGAAAGGCCAACCTCCTGTACGTTGGTTGGTCTAGTCAGTTATACCTACTGACGCAATACAGCGAGCGATGAACTGTCGCAGCTGGGCTGATATGCTCATCTGTTTTAAAGATGGTTTACTTTCACTACAGAAATGTTTGTGGTTGTTGTTGTTATTATTGTTGTACATGTAGTTTGTTTTTCACTTAATTATCGGTCAACGAACTGGTTTAAATGCCCTCTACTTTACGTGACTTAAATATTATTAATTGAAAAGCGGGAATTCCACATTTAACATCCATCTCCCATAGGACCAAGCCAAATTGGTGGAAAACCTAAATAATCCCCCAAAACAAACCGGGTTCAGAGCGTCCTATTGGGGATGCGAACCAGACCCGTCTGCTCCAGCATGACATCGTATTGATTTTTGATTTTCCGCCTCCCCCCCCGAACACGACGATAGAATGAAAATCAAAGCAGTAACACAAAACCCTACACAACTTTATTAGTTTTTAAGGATATTAAATTATTGAGAAAACAGAATGAACTCCTCCAATTCTGTAACTTATTCCAACAGTATCACTCCTCGTTGTGTTGGCCAGCCACACTACTGCGCTTGTATTCTCTGCCTACTCCTACCACTTTACTTTCTCTAACAATTTTGTGCTCTTCTGATCCATCTATTTTTCTAAGTTTTTTGAGCGGTTATTTTGAGATCTTTTTCTTCTATCCTCTTTCTTGACACGGGCAACTCTTTAAATAACATTCGTTCATACAACACAGTTTCAGCTGTACTTTTAACAAGGGCACAAAGGATGAAACTGTATTCTTTACGTTACACCGCAATACAGTAACTTTTTCCTTGCAGTACGTTCTGTTCATCTAATCTACCTTTTTTTTACTTTTAGGGATGTCCGGATCATCTTGACTCTACAAATGTCCGTCTCTTTTAAACAATGTTTCCGTTGCGGCAGATGTACAAGATAAGATTCAGGCCAGGCTCCGCGTGTCAGGGAACATGAGTCGGAGAAATGTCTGTCAATGTAGGTGTTTATACACCCCTAGGCCTATAGTTACAATCTGGATCATTAAGGAAGTAGGATTCGTCCCTGCCTCTCGGGGTCAATCTGAACTAAGAAAAATACAACGTCTCAGCAGAGCGACCTGGATATCTCTCGATAAAAATTGTCCACATATGGACAATCGAACACAAACCATCTGCGTGCCACGGCGGAACACCTAACCAGTACACCACAAACCCCGATAATGTTCGTCGAGACGGTCTAAAATCCCTCTCCTCGCTCTTTAAACGGTTATTACCTCTCTTAATTCCGCCTATTTTTAGTAGCATATAAGCGTATGGGACACATAATTAAACATTACAAATTTTCATTTGGTAGGAATTTTTTTAATTTAGCTCGGGTGGCAGCCGAAACCTACTCTTACCAATTTTTGGACTAACAAGAGATCTTTAACGTGCGCAACTTGCACACGGGACCTCCGAAATTTTTTGCCCTTGTGCGAGAAAGACAGGTGTAGATCTTTCCTACCAGAAGATTAGGGGTGTGGCTGAAAGACAGCTCAGCAATAAGAAGGAGCCAAGGAGTAGCCTATATTCACTCGCCTCGCTCTTTAAACGGTCGTTACCTCTCTTAATTCCGATTTTAGCCAGCAGCTGTGATGTAGCTAATCTGACACGCGGAAGTTCGTGATTCAAATCACAGTCATATCTCAACAATAAAAGAATTGTTCTCAATTTTATTGTTGTTGTTTTATTTTTGTTCGTCTCATCTCAGGGTCACCGGCGTCAGTGGCGTAGCGGTTTGGTGCTTCTCCGTCGCACGAGGGAGAACAGAATTCAATTCCCAAGTGGGGGGGGGGGGAAGCATTTAATTGGAATATCTCAGTTTTCTACAGGGATGCTGTATTCTTCTCAAATCAGATTGAACCAGGCAGGCAGGATCAGAAGCCCGCCTCCTGAATTATCCAAACTGTGTCGATGAGGTCATAAAAACGCTTTCATTTATTTTAAGTGTTGTTGAAAGAAACGTTTTCAAACAGACAGCAGGACGTGGTTTGTTATGGAAAAATCTCATCACCAGCATAATATTACAACGAGTAACAAAGTCTACATTCCGTTATAATCCTTAGATATCCTCAGTTCAGCTCAAAGAAAGCCTTGCCCCTATCCCGGTGACTGCTGTCGACGGCGAGTCAATGACCCACAAACAAACACAACATACTGAACCCACACGCTCGATCATACTAACTAAAATGGCAAGGATATTCAATTATTGTTTATAGCTTGGATGTGAGGGAAAGAGGGAGGGAGAGAGTTTGGTATGAGAGAGAGAGAGAGAGAGAGAGAGAGAGAGAGAGAGAGAGAGAGAGAGAGAGGCA
>NW_004797298.1:1613198-1615411 GCF_000002075.1 Aplysia californica | reverse complement strand
GAACTACGCGGGTCGCCATTTTGTTTTGCCTGGAAGTTCTCGCGCTACTCCTCTCTCTCTCTCTCTCTCTCTTTCTCTCTCTCTCTCTCTCCACTGCCCACACAAACAGGCCTACAACTGGTCTGTGAGAAGAAAACTGGTTTAAATCCATCGGCAAAGGTTTTGTTTGTTGTTGTTTTTTGTGTTGTTTGTTGTTGTTGGAGGGGGGGGGGGATAAAAGTTTAGGGGTTTTGTTTTTTGTTATAATGGAAAAGGGTGTGAGGGTGTACATTCTAGGCGGGGTTCTGAATTATTTTTTAAAGAAAAAAAAAAACCCAGCATCTTATCATGACTAAAGAAGGACTCCAAAAAAGAGCCAGCTTAGGTTTATAAGAAATAGGCCAAGGCTAGGCTTTAAAAGGGCAGAAGCTTCAACAGTTGACATTTGTTGACAAACATCCGTCTTAAAAATAACACTCGAAATCCTTATTCCCACTTCTCTAACATTTAGAAATCTATACGTTTATTGTTCTAAGAAAAGCCCCGCTTCGATAAATAAAAGATCAAAATAAGAAGCAGGTAGAGTCTAGATCTAAAATCTAGATTTCTATTATTATTAAAACTTCAACAAAGACATTAAAAGATATTTGAGAAAATGATACTCACATGTTCACGACTGTGACAATAACAGTTCAGACTTGTTGCTTTGTGTCTGGACTGACGATCACTGGAATTCCAAAATGCAGTTGATGCTTCTTTTGTGAACCGTCCACACTTGCTAGATTTCTACTTAAGCCTAGAATCTACATCTAGATCTAGATCTAGATTCTAGATCTAGATCTAGAGATCTAGAGATTCTAATCTACATGTATTCAGACTGCGGAGCTTAATTCTAAAACCTATGATCTAGGCTAAACAGACACCACCAGTTCGGTTGCTAGATATCTAGGTCTAGATCTAGAATCTATGCCTAAGTTGGCTTGTCCCTCTAGATTTAGATCTAGATTCTAGTCTAGATTATCTAGTCTAGATATCCTAGATATCTAGATTCTAGATCTAGATCTAGATCTAGATCTAGATCTAAATTCTAGATTAAAATTCTGGTTCAAACTCCTGCAACAGTAGATCTAAAAGATTTTCGAAGCATCCAGAAAGCTGCAACTTGAAACAATATTATTATAATAGACTATCCGTGCGCCAGGAAAATTGACGTCAGTTTATCCATCAACGGGCATCATCATTGCCATGTTGTCCAGCCTACGTGGGAATAGATAAGCCTAGCCTAGACTTAGCCATCTAGATTCTAGATCTAGATCTAGATCTAGATCTATATAGATCAAGAACCAACTAAAGAAATCATTTAAGCAAGAAACAAAAAGAAAAGATTAAAAAATAAAACACTCACACACACACTGTAGTCGCTGGCGCGAGTCTGTAGGCTATGCTAGTTGTGCGGTCCCAACATTGAACCAGTTGAACAACGCACACACACAGGACACAGACACACACGCACAGAACGAAGCAGATACGAAAATGCGCGCCAGTGACTGAGCAATGAGCAAGCCTACTTTCCTGTTTGTATGCACTGCCTTTGTGGGTGATGGATGGCAAGTATTTCTCAAGTCCGGTAACTCTTCACAACAGAGTTATTTCCTCTTTAAAGTGCCTATAGATCTAGTGTACATCTAGGCCTAGGCCTAGGCCTATGCTCTTTACTCACTCCACTCTTCACTCTTCACAGCCGACAACACCGCTGAGTGCTGAAATCGCGGGTGTCTGTCGTTTGAGATTGGTTAGGCCTAGCCAGTAAGCGTAGTCCACAGATCAACATGTCATAACAAATAAAAGTGAGTGCTCGCAAATAGAACGCATTGTTCGAAAATAATATCGGTAAGTCTGGTAAGCATTTTACGGTGTTCGCAACTGCGAGAGGTCATATGAACGAGTGGGACACATTAAACTTCTTCGGTTTGGTAGGAAAATTAATTTTGAATTTTGCCCTGGTGGCAGCCGAACCCTACTCTTATTGACTTTGGACCACCAATGGATCTTTAACATGCACAACTTGCACACGGAACCTCCGAGATTTTTCACCCTTATCCGAGAAGGTTAGGTGATAGATCTTACCTACCCAAAGATCGGGGGTGTGGCTGAAAGACTGCAGCAAGAAGGAGCCAAGGAGTCGCAGTAGACAGGGTGCATAGAGAGTCAGGAACCCAGAGGAGGGGTAAAGG
>NW_004797298.1:1603364-1613098 GCF_000002075.1 Aplysia californica | reverse complement strand
GGGGGGCAGAAAGTGGAGATGAAAGCGAGCAACAGAATATTATTAGAGAGCAGGAAAGATGTTGGAAAGAGAAAATTTAGAGAAGAAAATTTTCCGTCGCTCTCCGGATTCGAACCCGCGACTTATTGAATGAGCGGTGAACACCGTAACCTTTAAACCACGAGAACCCCCAGATAATACAAGTAGTTTAATTTGATTCTTCGAGAAGCTGGCATTTAAAGCATCATATTATTGCTTTTGCACCTTTCATTTCGGTTGAGCATTCTGAAAGAAACGTAGTACATGTATCTATTTTAGGATTGATAACAGATGTTTGTCTAACGACCTACAAAATTTCAGGAGAGAAACCAATTCTGATGAAACCAAGCTCGTGATAGTTGCATGTACTTCTTTGTCATTGTACTTCTGTAACAATAGACAATGTTTGCCTTCTGTCCGCGCTTTATTTCTTTCCCCCCACCTTCATTTCTAATGATAATTATACGTAACAGGTTTGTGTGTGGGGGGAGAGGAGGGGTGCAAAAGTAGGAATACAGCAACTATCCCAAAGTAGGTAGACTATACAGCAAGTATCTCATCACTGTTATCATACGTACGTATTGTTAGCACATTAAATCTAGATTCGATAAACTATGACTAATGACACTGAAAATATACCCGAACCAAAACGAAGGGCAACAGATTTAATGTGCTAATAGTTATTAATGAGGGAAAAAAAGTTTTATAAGCATGACGTGATCCATACTGTATGTTCTTACTTTTGCAACTCTATTATTACAGCCTACCTAATTATTTTTTAGGAGCGCCACTGGTAGTTTGTAAATTTGTTGTTTTTTACACCTATGCTATGTTTTGGTTATTCTTTGTGATTTTGATGTACTTTTTCATAGGGCCAATAGGTGTCTGTTTAAAAGAAATGAAGTTTTTTTTTTCTGGGTTTTTTAAAGAAACCTCTCACAGGTCCATTTAAGAATAACTTTGGGCTTACAAAAGTAGCCTACAATAATCTCCTTTTTGTCTTTCCATGTAATACTTTTCTCAAGCTTACAGCATCATAGGGGGGGGGGGGGGGGGGGGGGGGGGGGGGGTGGGGGAGGGGGGGGGCTACGGAGTACTTTTAAAAAATATCCCCTGGATGAAGAAAAGCTTTTTGGGGTTTAAAAGCTGTATAACTAATAGCATAGGCCTACTCACTGCGCAGTTAGGCCTAATTCTTCTTACTTACGGTAACAGTATTCGGTTAGTAAAGTAGCCACACGTGACAGCGTGTTTTTCCTCGTCTAGCCCATACCTCGTGCACAACTGACAAAACTCACCAAAAAAATTCTACAAAATAATAAATAAATAGATAAACAAATAAATACATAAATACATAAATACATAAATAAACAAATAAATAAATAATGAATGAATGAATGAATGAAAGAATGAATGAATGAGTGAATGAATGAATGAATAAATGAATAAATAAATAAATAAATAAATAAAGGTTTTCTCCGTTATATCTGTATCATATTCTAATTTGGCTCTCGGCCACGTGAAGTTTTAGCTTTTGTAAGAGTTTTACGGCACTTGCAACACAAATAGGTCTTATGCGGAAGATTAGATCAGATCTTACTTGAGAGGAACATGCAAAGAAAATGATGTAGAGAAATAAGGAAGGTAGATGTTTAAAAGTGGAGAAGGAGCAAACCACACGAGAGGAGGCCAGATCCGAAACATGTTTATATATATATATATATATATATATATAGAAAGAGAGAGAGAGAGAAAGAGAGAGAGAAGGAGAGAGAAAGGGAGGGAGAGAGAGAGAGAGTCTATGCAATAGTACAAATTATGTAAATAATTTGTTAAGTGTCTTAATTTGGAATACATACGTTTATTCTACCAAAAGGAAAGTAGAACGAACATTCTATACAAGGTCGAGACAAGTGGAAGGAAACCACACTCTGATTCACCAGAAAAATGGTAGATCTAACTTGCTACCTCAGAAAATTACACAAAGTTCCATCAAGCATTTTTTGGCCGTTTTGGGTTACTAAGAGCATGACGTCAGAAACCAACATCAATATTCAATCTGCCCTATCAAAATCATAAGATTGTTCAGAGTCATTATCAGGATATTCAAAGAATTGCATTCGAAAAAGCTAGACATGATGTGAAACTCAAAGACACTGACGACAAATTTCTCAAAACTAGGTGACGAACTGGAACACAGCTCAACCTGCTCTAACAGCCACCTGCCCACGACAATCACCTGTACAAACGACCTCTCCCCATTTCCCTCTTGGGTTAAAAAAAATAATAAATATATATTACAGGGGGAGTCCCGGCTATAGCAGGACCACCGGGACGACGTGACATCCCTGTTGTTACCTGTTGACAGACGAGGATCAAGTTTTTATATATTATTATGCAGGCCTACACTGTAACTAATGATTAACGAATGGGATCGTTTTTATTGCATAGGTGCTATTACCACCAACCAATTTCTTAGTTATTGCTCCTTTCTTTTCTGTTGTTACTTTTTCTCCTCATCTTTATAATATTATCACTTTTTCTAATATCCAAGTTTCATCCTATAATTTGAGATGCACGGGCAATAATAATACTAATTTTGCTTATTTATATAATAGCGCACATCCGTGCTCTGCAACTTAGCTTGCTCTGTACGAATTACGGTTATTCGTAACCGAATACATGTAGTTATCGTAGTCAGGGAAAGGAATGCACGACATAGATCTGTTGAAGATCTTGCGCCCGCCGCGCGCCGCCCAGTGCCTACTTTTCATTCAACCATTTATTCCCGCCACAAGGGAGGCAATGCTGACGATGAGTCACGCTAATATAAGTCATTGACTGGATTTGCATCAACTCCAAAGTGCATCCAGCTTTCGACCCCTGCGCACACAGTGTTACACACCACTAAGTTATGTGAACACAGTCGACGTACTGTCTGTGGGTCACTCAGATGCAATTCGCCATGTTCTGTGTTGTCTTTGCTTCATTTTCTTTCTTTTTGGGGGGATTTTGTTGTCTTGTCCACTTGTTTTGAATATTGTCTTGCCAATACTTGCACAAACTGTAATACCGGGTGCCCATTGCAGATGGGGTCAGATGGGGTCAGGTCGGGTCGGGTCGGGTCTGGGGTGATCGCCCGACTCGTTGCCTGAAAACAAACGCTTTTGTCTAGGAGGCAACGAGTCTGGTGCGATCTGCTTGTGCCACGGTAGCCGCTTTGCACCCTCAATCTGGCTAGCAAAACGCCCCGCCCCGATCTCCCAGTGGGCACCCCGTATTATAACCGAGTGTGTCTGTCCGCATGCCTGCTCAAATGAACTTTTGATCAAATCTATACATCATAATATTTGTGGTTCAGGAAAAAGCCTTTGACCAAGTAAATAGAAACAAGCTATGGAAGATCCTTGAGCAGTACGAGATCAAGGGACAACTGCAAGACACTATCAAGGCTATCCATGCCAACAGCAGAAGCGCGGTCTGCATTACCAGTGGAACGTCGGACTGGTTTCCAGTAACAGCCGGAGTCAGGCAGGGCTGCAGTCTTTCCCCTCTGCTCTTCGTGATCTACATAGACCAGATTACTAAGGAGGCCAATCCAGACCCAGAGGCACTGAACGAAGTCATGTTTGCAAACGACTTTGCAATGATGAATAACAGGACTCAACTGCAGGAGCATATGAACCAACTAAATGCCCCAAAACCAACCAGCTCTGGGGGCATATAGCATCACATATTCTGGCTGGAGAGCCAGAGGAACTCCAAGGCGACGCTGAAGTGAATCTGTAGCAGACATCCTCAAGCTCACGGGATGTCCCTCCTAGGCCACTCGCCTTGCTTTAGACAGACACCTGTATCTCCCCACGACACCAACCGGTACAAACGGAAGAATAAAGTAAAGTAAGTAAGATCTAGGAGACGGGGCTTAGGGATTTATTATAAGTATAAGCCTGCTGTAGCCGAAGTCCTTATCGAGTCCTTATTATAAGCACATCTGTCGTATATCCATGCACACTGAAATATATTTTTATGCCTGATGATTGCTAAATAAATATAATTTAAAGAATATGCAACGTACAGACACACTCATCAATTAACGCATTCAAATTTAATGAACATGCACTTTTGACTTTTAGGGCCTCTTGATCGTTGAACTAGTTGAACAGTCCTCTCCTAGACGACGCTATTGTGCTCCGTCTACAAAAACACGTGACGGCACTCTCTCATCCCATTGGCTCACATGGAGATAGGACAAAACAAAATTTATCGAAATTAATGCTTCTGGAGTTCTGTCAGCTGTACTCTCTCTTTTTTAAAAATCCGCTTTGGACATACGGCAGCTGGGTTGGGTTCAGGATATCTCAACAAACGTGATTAGTCTTGAAGCTTATTGGAGATACAACACATGGGAATTTGAGTTCATCTAAAGTGGACAAATGACAGTTGTACTCTGGGCCGAAGTTGTTATAACCATGAGTATTATAAGCGGGGGCCAGTGTATACTGACACTGTTCAAGACGTCCACCTGTCTAAGACAATCCTTTTCCTTCTCGACCATGGGTGGTGGCTGTCTTGGTCAATTTCGACACCAAAATGGGTTTGCCACTTCTTTGAACACCCCTAAGATAAGTTGCGAGATGATTTTTACCTCTATTTATTTACGAAAGGACTTGAACTGCCCGCGAATTCCTGACCTCCGCCTTGTAGGAATTGGAAACAACAGACTGATCGTCATGATTCTAGAATGTATGATATGTGTGTGTGTGTGTGTGTGTGTATGTGTGTGTTTGTTTGTTTGTGTATGTGTGTGTTTGTTTGTTTGTGTATGTATGTGTGAGTGTGGGTGTACGTATGTGTGTGTGTGTGTGTGTGTGTGTGTGTGTGTGTGTGTGTGTGTGTGAGAGAGAGAGAGAGAGAGAGAGAGAGAGAGAGAGAGAGAGAGAGAGAGAGAGAGAGAAAGAGAGAGATAGAGGGAGGGGGAGGGGAGGGGTGTGTACTTACTCTGTGGTAAAATGGCAGTATGGGGATTTTGCCTAGACTTTATTTTTTAAATCTGCATTCTGCGTTGGCGGGGTGTCTTATGTCGTTGTTTTGTGGAAGGTGAGTTTGGAAAAACATCACGCGTGACTCATTGTCATGGGGGAGTCAGGAAGTGAGTCCAAATGCAAAATAAAACAGCTCACATGAGGGCACCACTTCATTATAATATTTTTTTCAAGTGTTATAATGCATGTACTCAAGGCATAATGCAACTAAAGACTCGTATTCGTATTACTCATCGCTTTATTAAATGGTGTGGTTAAAGAATCTAATCTGAACATGTAAGGCCAGTTTGCTTGAAATCTGGCCTGAAGTCACGAAAGGTGTCGGCTCTTTAATTCTTAGGCTGAGCACACATGCGACAATATCTGCTAGATTTTCTACTTTTGATTCGCTTTGGGAACGTTGGCCAATTTAATCGTCTTTTAGAGACGCTATAATTATAATCCTCACAATCCCATAGAGCGGTGCACCACCGTATGTGGTGTAGCGTTTAAGAGCTTCGGCGCCGTCGCCCGCTGAAGAACCGAGTTCGACTAGCAAGTGGGGAGATTTTTTTTTCGAGTACCTCAGTCTTTCTGATAGGACGCTGTATAAATTATCCCTCTCAGCACAGGTTGACCCTGACAGACAGGGTCTAAGCCTGCCCCCTTAATGATCCGAAATGCGTCAACGGGGGCGTGATAAAGCACCAACATATTTTGTTCAGATTTTTAGAAATTATTTCAGAGTGGAGAATGCAAACATTCGAACACGTCCACCCATTTACGAAGTTTTCTAATTACTTGTCCCCACCCACTTGACCCCGTGTGTGTATGTGTGTGTGTGTGTGTGTGTTTGTGTGTGTTTGTGTTTGTGTGTGTGTGTGTGTTTGTGTGTGTTTGTGTGTGTGTGTGTGTGTGTGTGTGTGTTTGGGTTTGTGTGTGAGTGTTCGTTCGCGTGAGTGTGTGTGTGTGTATGTGTATGTGTGTGTGTGTGTGTGTGTGTGTGTGTGTGTGTGAGAGAGAGAGAGAGAGAGAGAGAGAGAGAGAGATCGAGAGATTGCGGGATCAGAGAGTTTGTATGAATGTGTGTGTGTGTTTACACGTGCGATAGTTTTACTTCTATTGGTGATTCCAACTTCGGAGGCTAATACCCAGTGTGTACACTTCCAATTTGATCCATATTATTCAGCCGGGGCCAGCCAGATTTATTTTCATTGAAGGGTACCCCCAACCCCACCCTCCAAAAAAACCCCAAAAAACCCAAACCCAACTACCATTAGATCTACCATTTTGGCACATTGTGTACAAGAAAATATTATCTGCTTGCCGTTTGTGCCGAAGATTATAATAAGGTCTGCATGTGACTTATGAAAATGCACTTGTTTCCTTTTAACTTTAATCTTTTTAATTTGTTGATTCGGGAGTTATGACTTATAAGATGAAAGCATTAAATTTAGAATAGAAATAAGCTCAATGCTATTTTTCAACCCATGTGGTCATAGACTCTGGTGCTGATGACTCCGCTTTAATTCCTTGAAAATAGGCGTTCTTGAACTTTGATTGAGTGAAGATTTTTTTCAAGGCTACCTTATCATTTGGACCTACCGGTATATATGAAACGTTTCTTCTCGAACTACAATGCATTTAATGCTGTTCAACATTAGCCGCCCAAGGTAGGCGCAGATTGCCCAAGACAGAGTCCCGTGGCGAGATTGCAGGATTTGTAAAAGCAACTGAATCGCTGCAGCTGAGGAGCACGCACAGGATTTCCATAAAAATCAGTGTCAATAGATATCCGACTGCTTCTACCATCCCATTGGCCACACTGTGACAAACTGTCTGGCGCTGATGGGCCTGATCAGCCATCTACGCAATCTCTCCCGATGCCTCAGTGGCTAGATGGTCTTTGCCGCCTCGACGGACAATCATCATCATCATCATCATCATCATCATCATCATCATCATCATCATCATCATCATCATCATCATAATCATCAACGACGACGATGACCTATACCGCCTCTTAGACAACTTCATTTGTATGATGACGCAAAACCAAAACTTACCATTGACACCACCCCCCCCCCCTCCAACCATCCCACCCTCCTTTCTAGCCAGTGGGAAACCGACCAGGTTTTCAATTATTCATTTAGGTTTTTTGTTGCTGTTGTTGTTGTTATTTTTGTTGTTGTATGTTGTCGACATGTCCAGTATCCGTGAAGTCATTTCCCCCGGAACTATGACATAATTGGAGGGCACCTTGCAGTTTCGTTAGGTAACCATATCAACCGTTCCCTACCCAAGAATTAAAAAGTTCTGTCTGCTCAGTAAGTAGTTTTGAGAAATATGACGTTAAGAAATTTGAGTTTCACGTGTCAAGCTCTTTCGAATGCAATTATTTGAATATCTTGATAACGACTCCGAAAAATATTACTATTTGATGGAGAAGATAGAAAATGTATATATTTATATGTAGGGGGCTCTCGTGGCCTAGAGGTTAAAGTGTTGACCTCTCATTCAAAAGTCCCGGGTTCGAATCCGGGTAGCGACCGAAATATTTTCTTCTCTAAAATTGTCTCCTTTCACCTCCTTTCCTGCTCTCCAGCAATGCTCTGTCGTCTGCTTTCTGCTCCCACCCCCTCACCTCCTTTGCCCCCTCCTCTGGGCTCCTGACTCTTTCTGTAGCCTTTCTAGTGCTACTCCTTGGCTCCTACTTACTGCTGTCTTTCTGCCACACCCCTGATCTTCTGGTAGGAAAGATCTACACCTAGCCTTCTCGGACAAGGGCGAAAAATCTAGGAAGGCCTGTGTGCAAGTTGCGCACGTTAAATATCCCTTGGTGGTCTAAAATCGATAAGAATAGGCTTCGGCCGCCACCCGGGCAAAATTCAAAATTTCCTACCAACTGAAAATATTAGGTGTGTCCCGCGCGCTCATATGACATTATGCAGTTGCGAGCGCTGTAAAACACTTACAAAAAAATAAATAAAAAATAAAATATACATCTGGTTTCTGATCTTATGGTCTTGGTAACTCAAAAGTGCCAAAAATGTCAGATAGAACTTTGTACATGTAATTCTAAGGTAGCGCGTTTTCAACGGTGCCTCAGCGTTTTGACCTTTCTTCATTGCGATTGTGGCATTACGGGGTTGCGTTGGGGCCAGTCTTCTAGATTATTTTACACCTGAAGGAGGGTTTCGAAATAGTTTTTGTAAGAGTTTTACTGCGCTTGCAACACAATATGGTCATATAAGTGCCGAAGATTCGAGGTGTTATATAAGAGAGTAAAAAAAAAAAAGTAAAGTTGTTCCCGCATCCGATCCGGACATTGGGGATTGCCTTGTTAGTGAGACAACTTCCTGGGACCTTCGGCATGTTGCGGTAGGGTGGCCAGTTCCTTTCCACGCCGCCTTTACTTCCCCAACTCGAAGTCAGGTTCCCATTACTGCTGGGTGGGCTGGAGAGGGTGAAAAAAATCCGAGTCCGAACCGCGGCTCGAATCCAGACTTTTCGCTTCGGAGACGAGAGTACTAACCGCTCCGCCGCCACAAGAGATTAACAAATACAAAAAAAAAAAGAAGGAGTATAGATCAGGACAATAGATGTTTGATAGGAAAGAAGGAGCAAACCACACCAGAGCACCTGCTAACCACCCACTGGAGCAGGTTTAGGCATGTCGTCTCTTAGTTAAGAAATAGCAGCTGTTTGGTCCAAATTTTCACTCAACAATAAGCTTTACAATCTATATCATTACTCATGCAGAACTGATAGCATTCTTAAACATTTCAACTTTCTGGGAAGCATGCTTTCAGTGCAAGCTGCCATTTTACAGCCGCTAAAGCATTAACATATTCGTGAATTTTTTTGTCTTCTATGGTTGGATATCCATTCACAACTGAGTGAAGTGAGGAAAATTAGTTTTCCCGAGGTCACAAAGTCAGGTCTGAGTCTCGATTCCCCAACCTTACGACTTCGAGTCTGGTAGCCTAACCACTGGACTACCGATGTTACATTCTTTTACTTAGGTCTGTGTCTTTGGTGTGTTCGAAGTTTTTCATCAGTGACGGGGATCAGATGGGTGTCACTAGGGTGTGTCTTTGAGCTAAAAAACAACAACAAACAAACAACAAAACAAACGAAACACAATAAAAGAAAGAAAAAAGCTTCACAGTGGCAATCAGCAATGGCATGCTTATGAGATTGTTCTGTATTGGTGTACTAATGTGTATTTGTACTACTTATCTATGTAGATCTATGAGTGTGTGTATTTATGTATTTATGTACGAAATTGTGTATATATGTTTGCCATTGTAAATCAACTTGCCCTCCTGGGATGAATAAAATAGCCATTGTAAACCATTCATTTGTCCTTCTTGGATCAATAAAAATCTAGGGATGATTTATTTTATTATTATTCAAACTGTCAAAAGAAGCTGGTACAAGTTTCTCATTAGACCTGTCTACCCAGGGAAAAAGGAAATGAGGTGGAGGAAAACAAAGTCTAACCAAGTAATCGCTTACCATGCTTGTTGGGAAGCAGGGGTTAAGTGGGTGGGTCAAGTATATCTATTTAAAAAGCTTCATGAATGAGTGAACTTGTTCGTATATTTGTGTGCTTCAGTGTGTGTGTGTGTGTGTGTGTGTGTGTGTGTGTGTATGTGTGTGTGTGTGTGTGAGAGAGAGAGAGAGAGA
>NW_004797298.1:1584345-1603060 GCF_000002075.1 Aplysia californica | reverse complement strand
TAGATAGATAGATAGATAGATAGATAGATAGAGAGAGAGAGAGAGAGCGAGAGAGAGAGAGAGAGAGAGAGAGAGAGAAATAGAGAGAAGCACTCCTGTACAATTGCGGTCTCGTTTGCACTAAGTCACAATAAGTGCGCCTGTAGTAATTTTTACGTCTTTCTTATTTAGATCTAAACTGTATCAAAATTATATCTAAATCTAGACCTATATATCTAGAATCTAGATCTAGATATCTAGATGGATCATCTTGGCTATCGAGAATTTAGAGTCAAGAGATCTCAAGATCTAGATTCACTTCCACAATGGCCGTCATGTAAACAAACGTGACCACAACTGTACAGGAGTGCCAGAGAGAGAGAGAGAGAGAGAGAGAGAGAGAGAGAGAGAGAGAGAGAGAGTAATGGCCGACGATGCAAAGAATGCTCATGATACGCTTCTACTTCTATCATGCAGCAAGCAAAAGAGGAGAGCACGAAAGTTATTTCCCACTGACAATCTAAATACTACAGAGAGAAAAAGTAAAATTAAAGCATGATTAGACCAGTGCCTGCCACGACCTAGGCTATGTTGTCCATTGGAAGGCGATTTGGTATTTTTGGTGAGCGGTGGGGGTCGGCTCGGGAGTGATAGGTGTTATTAAAATTAATGTCACCCTTTTTATCGTTGTAAGCGTTTTAACTCCCATTTTACCCCCCCCCCCCCCAACCTCCCTTTTCTTCCATTTTTTTTTTTTGGTAAGTGTTTCACGGCGCCCGCAACTGCATGAGGCCACAAGAGCACGCGGGACACATTAAATATATAGCCCCTTTAAGGTGGCATGAGGGCGCTGGCTATCAATGGTGTTGACAAGCACTGGATATGCGTAAATCATGAGTAGATGACGCAAAGCATTAAAGTTTTGTTTGTTTAAGTATTAAAAACGTATACAAATTGAAGGATAAGAAAGGCAGGCAAAAATAATACCATAATAGACAGCAGAGAGATGATAAAAAACGAAGGATATTGCAAAGTGACATCTTCCAACCACCCCTTCAAACTAGGGTGCGGTCCACTTTTTAAAATACCGCTGTTTGACTTAAGATTAAGACCGCACATCACATCGGGTGAGGGTTCAACTTTTCGACTTTTTTTTCTTCTTAGAAAATAGCTGTATTATAGTATGTAGCCTACAGTAGACCATCCGAGAAGCTAGTTACAATTACTACAACCCTTCCTTCTGGCCAGGGTCAATCAGGGCAACACATGAGACCACCCCCACCCCCCGCAAACCAGAAGAATGATGCATAAACTATCTTCTCTAAAGTGAGAATCGAACTCAAGCCTTTTGCAAATGAAGCAAAACGCGTGACCATTTAATCACAGACGCTGGGGCAACGTACTAAATGAGGAGATTTTTTCCTTCAGCTGGGCGCTAACCAATGTCAAGTGTGAGTATAAGAACTGAGCAAAACGTAGTGTTTCTGTTCAGTTGTCATTCGTGTTCATTTTTCCTTCCTCTGGTATCCTTAAGATGTCGAAGGGTGGTGAAGGTTTGGCCCTGTGCTAAGTATGCGGCTTCTGTGATAGTTGGCATGTTGTTCCAGGACCTTTAGACCCCACCAGCCCTCGCCAAAAACATTTTCCATGATGCCTGTGTATACAAACAGGGTGTCCCTAGGTCACTCACCATCCTGGTTTTCATTAAAAAAATAGCTTGGTTGATTATAATATTATTATTCATCATCGTCATCATCAAAACTTTTCTCTCCCTGCATCAGGGTGTGCTCCACGAACAAACACTTTCCACCTTTCCCTATCCCAGGCTAGCCTCTTGATAAATGTTATTCCATGTTTTCCCACTTTTCTGTAGCCTACATTATTCTCTGTGACTCTTTTTCAAGTTCAACGTGGCCTTCCCCTTGATCTATTACCCTGTGAATTTCAATCTAACACTTCCTTGTTATTCAGTTCCCTGACTTCCTGAGAGTGTGTCCAATCCATCACTCCAATCTTCCTCCCACTTCATCTTTAACTCAACTGGGCTCTGTCTACGCTCTCCCTAACACTTCCTCGTTGGTGACTCTCTCTGTCCGTGTTCATCTGATCCTCAGTAACTTTCTCAGACACTTTTTAAGAAAACCTGGCTCCTCTTTGTGCACGTTTGAGATGCGTTCCATGTCCCACATCTATACATGTAGGCCTACAACGAGATTGTGATTGTTATTAGTCTGTAATAAATGCTTGAATTGAGCTCACTCAGCCCCCCCCCCCCCCCACGGCAGTGCTACTGACTGAAGTTGTCTTTAGGCCATTGCCAAAGGGGGGATATTAACATGCTCTTATGCACAGTAGAATTGTAAATGGGCTGAATTATCACTGTCAAACCCCAAACTGCACCGAAACAAAATAGGGGGAACTGCTGCTTTTTCCTTACTCATCCTTACTATCGTCATTTTTTCTCTACTTCTTTTGTTTGTTTGTCACTCTCCTGTGAACTGCTATTTCTGTGGTGCCTGATAGTCGAAGCAGACTTTGTGCTAGACAGGTGCACGGGGTAAACCTGATTCCCGTTTGGACATCTCTGTTGACATCCACCCCTCCTTGGTGCTCATATGACTTTTGCAGTTGCGAGCGCCGTAAAACCTTATTAAAACAACAAGTTTACTCAGCAATAAAACAAGGATCAATTCTCTCAACAAAGCTGTCTTTTACATGCTTGAGAGTTTCTATTGTGGTCTTTGAGCGCTCCACAGTTAGTGCTTCCTTCAACTCCTCAATTAGGTGGAGAAAATTTTCCGAATGGTGCACAGCTTTTGGGACACAAAGTAAATAGCTAAATAGAGTTACTGTACCCAAAAGTAACTTTGTGCATAAGGAACCCAATTATTATAAAATATTTCGGGAGTTCTTTCAAAAATGCATAAATGAGAAAAAGACCTGATTTGAAAAGGTTCCCTTAAAGTAAATATGGCGCTCATATGACCTTATGCAGTTGCAAGTGCCGTAAAACCTCTATTAAAACTAAAAAAGTAAATAAAAACCTCATGCAGAAATAGTATCCATGAAATAGGAAAGTTAATAGGTTAGCGTCAGCACGTCAGTGTACATGTGTAAAGCCAGAAAAGCCACTTCACTATTTAAGCTCACTCTAATCTGTCACCAAGACTCATAAAAACATGACATTTCCAGTGATCTCACAAACCACACACAAGAAAATGACAAGATTGTAGCCATGCACACATTCCAAGAGACAGGCACATTCCACAAAAAGAAGGCAAAAGTCTTTTCTGTGTTGTTGCATAGTATATATTATTAATTACTGAATTGTAGCACCATAGAACTTTGGTTTTTTATTGCGTTCGCAGTGACGACTTCTTGAAAATTTACAGAAAAGGTATTTGATATAGGTACGTAACACTGGACATATACCTTTCTCCAACTTTTTAACAAGAGAATTTTATGAACCAAAAACTGTACCAAGTTCACAGATAAACTGTTCTAAAAAGTATCACCAGATCATTTGTTTGTTTTGCTACCTTCATTATCTAAATGTGGAGAAACTGAAGTGAAAAAGGGGCCAATATCACCAGTATTTTATAGACTATTATTGAACAAAAAGCGCAGTCTACATCAGGACCTTGTTGGGACTAACCCTACAGGGCACACTAAGTTCATTTCACCTTACGACAAATATGCTTCTGATAATTGCTACATTAAAAATTTTTACAAAAGAATAGAAAACATATTGTGGAACGGGTAACGTAAGCAATACAGTCATGAAAACACTGCACCCCAGGCAGACCAGTTTTACTCCACAACTCTGCCATAATAAGATACAGAAGCAGGCCTAGTGTGCTTGGAAATGAATAGAATGCTTATGAATACCTTGCACAGGAAAAACAAGAAACAATGTATTTAACTTTCAAATGATTCTTGCTAATGATTACATGCCATTTTGAACCGATGATTTCTTTTTTAGTCAAGACTTTTAGAAAAAGTGTAGTAACTTGAGTGTCAAGCGAAGGCACCATTAACTGATGGGTACTGCTACAACATATAGTGAAGCAACGTAAGTATAACTGGCCTAAGCTATTTTTCAACAAACCAGAGACCGTTATTGAATTAAATTTAGATGCTTGTATAAAATTAAACAACAAAAAGAATTGTTCAGTTAAACTAACCTAAAAAGTTCCGTGATCCGCTCTAAGCAAACACATCATTCTCCTCCTCTGGTATAGCTTTACGATGGCTAGACAAACTACCATGGGGGTGGAGGGAACAAGAAAGTGATTGCTGAAGGGACAAGGGTTTGGGTAGAGCATAATTTGTACATGAAAGTGTGACAGGCTGCTTTCTGAGGATGTTGGTGATAGTATAAATATTATTCAATCATTAATTGCCTTACCATATAGCTCTCATTTCGTACATATCTCCTTCAATGCAGAAATCATGACAAAGCAGAACAAAACGAGATAAAACATTCGTATAATAAAACAGCCAACAGAACAAACTACAATACTAAAGCCAAAACAAGGACAGAGAAAATAATAATATGAACATTAATGAAATGAAATATGAAGCAGTCACAATGATAAATTCGGTCAGTAAGTGGATGAATACAAGTTAGAATAGGCTAACAAACCAAAGCAAAATCATTAGGTACTACACCAAGTTGATTGCAAAAATGCACAAAGAACTGCACATGCCTCGAGTTTGTTTCCCCCAAAATGAACAGAACTCAGAAAATGTTTCTTTTTTTGTGTGTTTTCTACAAATTTAAACTCCGAGAGGTACGGGTAAGTGGGGCGGGAACTTTAACAGAAAAAACTTCAAACGCCAATCAAGAAGAGCCTATTGTATTATGGAAAAATTAAAAATTATTTGCTGGCTTTTCACTAAAAGTAGCTCAACGTTAAGTCCAATTTAATTTAAACTTTTACTTGAGGAGGGGGGTTGGTGAACACTTTTCGTACTCTGTGTAGATAGATATCACATGGTGGCCCTAAAGCAACTAATACAAACAAATAGCTTTGTACAAGATACATAGACATCTCCCACTGAATAAAACAGAGAAAGAAATGTCATTTACAGCAAGCACTTGAGGATTTTTCTTGCAATATTCACCAGGTCTCATTGTTTATAAATTGATAAAAGAAGTAACCTCATAGCAAAGCAATCACAATATATACTAAGGGACAAAGTCTTCTTTTTGTGAAGAAAAGGAAAAAAAAAAGTGATGAAATAAATAGTAAAAAAAATAAAATAAATAACCAAACAAATTATTAAAATCATGTAACTTTAATAAGAGCTTCACAAGACTTCAATTACACCATACTAGTCATCTGAGAGAGTAAAAGTGCAAAGCAATAGGCAGATCTGTCAATGATGTATACGTATACTAATTACGAGTATAGAATGAAGCAGTGTCCAGACCTTTGGATGACATACGAGTATACGAGAGTAGATCTGAACTTGTGTGGCAGTCTCACCATTATGCTGTATGTGAAGCACGAGGGATGTCACTCGGGAAAAATACGAGTCTGATGGCTATTTCTAGTGGCACTGCTCAACACAAGCACACCACCGTAGATTAACGCAACAGCTCCAAAATCTCATTATAAATAGTGGTAGTCATGACTGCTGGTGATAGAGTCAAGTGAAAAATGGTGTCCGTTCTTGAAGAAATTTGAAGCTCTCGGCACCAGCTTCTGTTTCCCCAATTAGAAAAATTAATGTTACAGAAAAAGCATGCATATAGTTTGACATATTTTTAAAAAAGGGAGAAGAAAATAGCTTCTGACAACGAATTGTTTGTGAACTTCAAATGATGTATCATGTGGGGGGCTGGATACACTCTTTTGGGGAGTTATTTTACTGAACATAGAATCTAGGCCATAAATATTCAAAAAGAAAAGCAATAACAAATCCTTTCTGAAAAAGAGTTGTATTGAAATGATGAGTTTCAATATGACTTCATGAGTTGAAGATTTGCACCATCTTTAATGAGAATTGTTCATGGCATGTCAATGGATGTTTTAACATCAAAAGAACAAAAATGTTATGTGCACTCACTAAATAAAAAGCAACACAAATTTAATGTGGTTCTGTGGGAGAATTCCTCTCTTGTTTTATGAACCACAGCATTTGAGGAAAAAAATTTATTTACCACCCTAAAGCCCGGAAAAGGGACTGAACACAATAAAGATATCCAAACAATAAATTTCTAGAAAAAAATGTAACACTCAATATCCTATTTACCTTACTGTAGTTTTGAGCTCAGTCTCATTTAGACATGTCAGTTTTATGTACAAAAATGTACATTCAGCGTGAGTGCACATGCACCGAAACAGTTTGTGCACTGTGCCAGAACAGAACTACACTGCAGGAAATATTTCTCTGATCTTTTTTCTAACATGATTAATTTACACATTTTTCCTCGTAGATCTTATTCACCCAGAAGCAAACTTTAAAATAAAGATAGCAATACTCGAGAGAACAAATCATTGAAATTTTACATGAACAGCCTACACTGGTAGCGCAAAGCAAAATGTGGTAAAAGCTTTGGGGATTTTCTCTTCTTGTTACCAAGAGCTGTGAAGACTTGGTGTGTCCTGTGTCTCACAAAACTATCGTGCTAGCCAAACAGTTGCTCTGATCTGTCAGTCTGTTCTGGCACATGACACAAGCGAGTTAGTGTAAAAAAAACAAAAAAACCCATAACAATACAACCCCCTCCTTCCCTCTCCAAAAAAATAACCCAAACAAAAAAAATACAAAACACACACTTAAACTAGAACAGAACAAAAAACAAAAAAACCCATTTAAAAACAGACAATGCTGAGTGACCGGGACAAGCGAAATAAAAGGGCTGGTCTGTAGACCTGCTTCTGGAGGCAACTCCAAAGTGTCAAAGACATAGTCCTTATTCCTAAGACAGCAAATAAATTTCAGTCTAGCCTCCAGAAAATTCTTGCAACACATTCTTGTTTTGAACTCATTACAGTAAAAAAACAGGCCCAAAAGGGGAAAATAATCAAAGACTTCAAGCAAATTTTTTTTCAATGAGTTTTTGTTTTTAGTGAAGTAACTATGCAGAAAATTGAACTCGTCAAGAAATAATCTAGCTGCACTGCTTTAATGAAGGTTTGATCTAGGGAATGATGTATTGTTTGTTCCGGTCACGAACGAGAAATAGATGTCAAATCCTGCATGAAGCTGTAGCATAAATGTACACATGAAATCTGTGTAAGAAGCATCACACAATGTGAATGTTCCCTATAGAAATGGGACTCTGCCCTCCTTGTACAGAATGAGATGAAAGAACCCTTTTCACACATTGCAATGCCACTTTCGGATCATTCTTCTCCACCAGGCTCCTATAGACACGTATACAGTATGATGATTGTACACAAAGCAATGTACACAGGGTTCAAGTTTCAGATCACCTCACACTGACTGGCTTTCCTTTCACATGGAAACAACAGCTTCAAAAGTGCATCAATTTCATTTTTCAGTTTGATACATTGATAGTCAGAAGTTGCAGCTGTTCCTTTCCAATTCTCAGACATTCTCACATTCAAATCAGTCATCATTTTTCATCTGCACTTTTGCACATGCCCAACTACTACGTTCTTGGTGTGTTGCACTTTCGAAAAAAGCGTACATCAGACCTCACAGAACCGTCATGACGAGAACATTTTCTATTGACAAGTCTCTGTCATAATGCTCCTCCTCCTAAAAACTGGAACAAGTCTGTGGTAGTACGTATGTCTACATATGACTATGCTATTAATAACTAATAATTAAGTAACCCTTAGCTATTTCTCTAGGAGAGATCATCTTCCTCGTAATATATAAAACATACTTAACATTGATATAAACTCAAAAGCTTGATTTTAGTTTTTCATTTTAATTGTTGGGACTTGGGCATTCTTCCGTTTACAAAACAAAAGTACCCTACGGATGGGCCCTCGCTCAGAGGAAAGTATATGTGTCAGCAGTCATACTGCACAATAGCATATATGTTCTATACATAAGGCACTTGAATATTGTTGACTTTTGAGACTTCTTAACATAAACCATTAAAAAAATAAAAACACATTTAGATTAGTACAACTGAAAAGTCAGGATTATGATGTCCATGCAAGAAGCACTTTCATTGGTTCATCCCGCGATTCCCTTTCACTCTTCCTCTGAATAACATTCTCTCACAGACCTTGCATATGAAAAAAACTGATGTTCTAAATTACCATCACCTTTCTGTTTGTTTTGTTTATTGTTGTAAAAATTAAATGAAACATCAGATAAAAAACAGATTCAAAGAATTTCAAATTGTACTCTACGGCTCACTAATGGAGTACAGCTCAAGATAAAATAGATAATACTTAATGCTGACGACTATAGTATGAGAAGCTCATCTAGAGGACAAATGTACAAGAGATTACACAAACTGTAAAAATGCCAACCAGCATGCTGGCCTTCCACATCTCCTCTCCTTCAACAACACACAAGTGAAAGGCAAAGCAACTACATTTCCTTTCATTCTCTCCATTCAGCACTGCAAGGTTCTTGTTTCTCATCTACATTGAAATCTCAGTGGCCCCAGCTTAGAAGTTCCGCCGGGCTGTGTTCTCTATACACAACACGATGAACGCATTGTTACACGTGTACTCTTCCTGGTCCAGCAGCATGTGCTTGATCAGGGAGCTGGCACGGCCCATGTTGGTGGTGGAGCGAGAATGCCACTTGTCGCAGAACTTGCCGGCACTGAACTCTCCCCTCTGAGTAGATCCGTGCCAGATGTACTTTTGTGGCCTGAAAGTAGACGGTGAGCAGAAGGTGTCAAACTTCATAAGTAGAAGAGAGGGACCACATTAACAAGAAAAAAAATGAAGTACAATAAATGATCACATTACCCCCAAAAATAAAATTTAACACAATAAATGATCACATTAAGCAGAAAAAAAAATTAAGCACATTAAGCAACGCCATATTCCCATTGCTTGAATAGTTAGTAAGTACAGTGAAATCCACTTACATAGAAAACGGTTCATCTGAAAACAACGATAGACCCAAAGATAACAAAATCCTCTTTTTTTTCTTCTATTTTAGCAGCTTCTCTAAGAAGAAAACCCAGCTAAACTTAACAATATCTGGCAGTCCCGTGGACTTATTGTTTAAGCAGACTCCTCTGTCTGTGGAAACTTTGCTCACAGAATTATTCTAGGCAGACTTACCTTTTTGTATGTACTCACTTGAATACTTGTTTGATTTTAAACAATATGATTGAGTTTAATGCTGACTTAGGTAATAATTCAGCCTCTTATGTTTTCTCAAGAGGTCCAAACTGTGACACCTTTTAATGTCCTCGGGTTCATTGAAAGAGAATTTATGAGCATGGGCATCAGGTCATACTTAAGTGCAAACCTGCTTTCTGTTAGATCTAGCTAAAAGTTATGGTTTCTGCTTTGGGTCAACATTTTACATGCATAAATGATGCTGTATAAACTTATCAATTGTAGGAAAACATAAATAAACTTAAAAGCGTATTATATTTACTATCAGTTAAAGCTCAGTACCAATCAGAACCTCCCCTCCCTCAAAACAAATTTTTTTAAAAATTAAAAAATTTGCAAGGTAATGTACAACAAAAATAATAATTACTGAGCTACATGAAACTTTAAGAACCAAATTGCAAACTTACAGTACTTTCTTTTTTGCAAGTGGATTTGATTATCAAGATAGCCTACTTGATAAAAATTCCCCAATCCTCATTCAAACATCACAATCTCCCACTCCATGTTCTTAATCGTTAAAGGTCTTTTATCTCAGCACTGTAGCCAATATATTATATATCTATATATTGGCATTTTCTTTCATCAAATAAAGAAAAATTTGCACACATGGAAACTGTTCAATTTGTAATCACAAGAAGCTGTAAGTGCTAAGAAAAAAGACCACTGCCTTATATTCCAATTCCACTGGTCCATATGGTTGCCCCAAAAACCAAAGGAAAAAAAAATATAGAATGCAGACCAAAGTGGGCAAACAAACCTGATAATACTTATAAATCAGGACAAAGCAGGTCAGAATAAGGGGAGAGAAAAGAAACAAGAGCTGGAGGATAAAAACAAAAGACATGCTCCGAGCAAATTTCTTGGTTGGCTACTTACCACTGTCCATCGACCATAACATCTTTGCCTTCAAATGAGTAGATGGGGACCTGGGTGTTGAACTTAGCACCACCTCCATCAATCATTATCTCCCAGGAATTGAACAGAATTTGATTCTGAAGAAAGTGGAAAAACCATCAACATATTAAATAAATATCAAGATAAAATGTGTGTGTGTGGGTTGGGGGGGGGGGGGGGGGGGGGGGGGGGAGATACAAGAAGAACACAAGAAATGAAAATAATACCCTAGAAGAAAATTTAAAGAAAAAATTGTCTTTTAAAAGCCACCAAAAGCAGCCTCATGATGCTATGGAATAACCTTAGCTTATCAAAGTACTGTATGCATAGATCAATGCTTCCCAGAAATAGGAAAATTGTCCATGTAATAGCTTTTATACAGCATACCTAACAAAACAATTTGCAAAAAAGTAAGCTATATTCAAATTAAACGTATATGGTTTGACTATCAATGGAGAAAAAAATATCTGATCAATGATAGAAGTTAAACATTCTGCAGGCTTCTTCAAAGATTAAATCTCTACAGAAATTAGTATTTTCTCTCCAGCATTTTTTTCTGAAACAAGTATAAATATATCGGCATAGACAGGTCCTCCTGTTACTTCTACTAATTACTCCCATCATAGCAAAGCCACATAGGCCTACCTAGCTTTGTATCTATTTAGGTAAGTGTATATTTTTTTTTCATATTCATCTCACCAATGCTCTAAGTATGACCGATAAATGTAGAATCTAATAATTAGCACTCCCATTCATCCAAAAATGATCCAATTTGTATTTCATCTAGTAATTCAGACAGCTCTTTGTATTCCTGTAACAGACTACAAATCGTCATACACTTCTGTACTTATGAAGATGGAAAAAAAAGTCCTGAAAGAAGAAAAGTGTGTGACTCACATTTTTGTTCACAATAGGAATCTGCCTATCTCTAGAGTAGTAGATGATAGAGTTGAGGTTTTGTGTGGCGGATGAGAGGAAGGCGCGATAGGTTCCCCTCAGTCCGCTGCGGCGAGCCTGTCTGTGACACTCGTAGTCGGCTCCACGGATACCACGCATAGATCCTGCCAGTGGTTTGTCCAGGGCAACAAGGTGGAGCTGCGGAGGGGACACAGGGAGAGAGAGAGAGAGAGAGAGAGAGAGAGAGAGAGAGAGAGATAGACGTGAATGAATGAAAACATAGGAGATGTGTTGGTTTATACATAGGAGTATCAGCATATAGGATAAGATAAGATAAGAAAAGATGAGAGGAGATAAGATAAGATACATAAGATGAAATAAGATAACATTTTTTTTATATCCATATAAAGAAATTTGCTCCAGTGACGTAAGTCCATAGGCCTACACACGACCATCAACACGCCCTCTCTCTCTCTCCATCCCTCTCTCTCTCTCTCTCTCCTTCTCTCTCTCTCTTTCTCTCTCTCTCACACACACACACACACACATGCACACACATACACACACTTCATATACAGATTACCACACATGAATAGTCACTGGATGGATGTACAAAATGTTGATATTCTCGCACAACATACAATTGCTGAATAAGTATTGTATTTATAGAAGGTACATTCATTGTCTAATAGGCTTAATGTCTTAATACAATTTTCAAAACAAGGCCTCATGTAAAACTGAACATAAAACAAAACATAAATAATCTAGTTCTTTACTATATAACTTCACGTCTTTTTGTACGAAAAAAAAATACTTGGAACATAGAGAAAAACAGCTGAGAACGAGTGTTACCATGCGACCGGTAGCATAACTTGGTGGAGGGATGATGTTGATTGGCGGTGCCTCTGTGGTCTGCAGATTAAAAATAAAAAGAAATTGCTCAGTCTCCATCACAAGATGGGAAACAAACAATAAATTTACACTTGAGCTGACAAAGATTATAGATGGAGCTTTCTGTGACTGAAACTGAGAAAAAAAGAACTTAAAAATTGTATTTATTTACTTTTTTTTTTCGAGATGCGTTAGGACTGCAGGATGCAGCACTCTTCCACACAATCTACAAGATGCACAGCTAGATTCACAAGACTTTACCATTTCTCATCAAAAGTATCACACGCAGAAGAGTAGCTAATTCTGTGTTATGAAAAGGAAATTAAATGAGCAGTTTAATATTACAGCAAAATTTTATTGAAATTCTTCCTGAGAAAATGAAAGAATAAGAAACAAAGGAAAAGAAAACTATTATTATTGATTTCATGAGAACATTCACATAGTTTTGATTGAATTAGGCTCACAATTCAAATGATTGCCTCTGATGTATGTCTGATCAATAAATTATTCACTTTTTTCTTCTTTGACTCCAGATGAATATCAACAAGACTGACATATAGGTCTGACTCAACCCAGTGCTTATTGTCTGATGTTGCTTTATGGCAAAAAGTTAATGGAAACTTCTCTGAGAAAAATAACCATACTAGACCCCCCAACATGATCAAAATGAAGAATCTTTTGAAAGATGACATAAGTTAAGGAGTACAATCCTTGAAACCTGCTGATTAATAACCTTGAAACAGATAAAACACTGTCAACTTCCCAGAACAGTTATTGGCACACTTATTAGAATCTTTCTTAACAGAGGGACTGTATTCACCAAAATACAAAGTTTTGAAAAAAAACCAAAATCGAGTGAACAGAATATAATACTATAAACCAGTGTGAAAAGACACACCAATGACCAAAAAAAAGAGGAAAAAAAATGTTGTTAGACTAAGCTACTGCACAAACAAATAAAAACAAATCAACATCCAGACAAGAAATCATCTGCCTAGAAACTCAATTCTACTGAAAAGGAAAACGAAGGGGGATTAGAAAGCAGTTGGATGAGTTAATGGTGATCATCAAACTCACCAGAGCAGATCGAGTGAGAGGGGGGCAGAGAAATGGGAAAACTAGAAGAGCGAATGCTCAAGCTAGAAGAAGGCAAACGGGGGGCTGGGGAAATCTACAACGATAACATTGTTCCCACACAACGAGTTTTGGACTCGTCTACAAAAAGGCCAACATGAAGCGAGCTGACAGTGCAGGTGCAGACTACTCGCTAATAATAATGCGTTAATTAATTCATTTCCTACGTGCAGGTGCGCAGTGCGAGCTGACATAAAACTGGGACAACAAAAATCATACAATTAAGAAACTGGGATGTAAAGGAAGCAAATACATTTGCTCGCTTGGTCTTCTTGGGCAAAAAAAATGCTTACAAATACAACAGCAAAAAAAAACCAAAACAAACAAAAACAACAACAAAACCACCCCCCCCCAAAAAAAAATTTAAAAATTAGGGACCCCCCCCAACAAAAATACCCCCCCCCCCCCCCAAAAGGGCTCTACCCCAAAATATAGTTTTGACAACTGTACAAATTCGGCAAACATTCTGCAAGCATAATGGCATTCCTGTTGGAAGAGTATTATTTTCTGAATAAGCTCACTGATATGATATGCTAGCTATACACCACGCCCCTTTGAGAGCATAACACGCATTCCAAGCCTGCAGGAGCAACATTTTCTCATACATCCAAACTGTTGTAAAAACCGCACAATATTACTATGATGTTACTATGGCCTGTTTGTAAATAAAGCATCTTCTTCACTCAGCGGATTAATGATACGCGCATTCATCTGCAGCTGCATTCCTCAAGAAACAAACTGTTAGTCTGAACAATTATTGCTTTAAAAAGTCTGAAAATAAATAGGCCCTCCCCTACGCCATTTCAATACATGTATGGGCCAACGACCATGACCGTTTAAGCCAAAGGCTCTGTTAAAAAGTGCAGAAAATCTTTACACACTTGTGACAACATTATTATTTTATTAACTATTATAAGATTTCCAGGAATCAGAAGTGTTTTAAAAAGTTAAAGGACAAACAACCCCATTTAGTTTATTTAAGTTTTGCTTTGCCTCTTCACCTTGTTAATCAAGTAGAATTTTTTGGTTTTGCCTGCTCATAGTTTTCATACCTCACGTCTTTGCTAGTATAGGGGAACAAAAGAACACTTCTCTTCTTGCTGATTTTTTTCGGGGTACTTTAAAACGCAATTTAATTTAAGGGCTTCCGTTCATGATTCCAAAGAAAAATCCACGAGAACCGTAGGCATAAGAAATACAGCATATGACCAACAAGCTGAGGCCAATAATGGGGAAGATGAAAAAAAAAAGACTTTCTTGGGGTTAAGTTAGGAATCGTTTATGTGGGGGATTGAGGACGTGAGGGAGTGAGGGTGACGGTGTGACGGTGTGAGGGTGAGAGCCAGAGAAACATAAAGCATGCACATGAAGGCAACAGATCCAGGAACCCTTGCAGCATCACTTACACTCACAACAACCTCTGGCTCAGACTGAAACAAGGAAAGAGCTCATGAGCCACAGAATACACGTTGGGTCTATCATGTACAGGTGAAACAGTCTATACGTATGCGAGTGTCGCACGGTACATTGTGTACATTGTATGCAACTGGCAGACTGGCAAGGCTATTGCACAGTGCGTAGGTGCACACAAACCAGTTATGAGAGGAGGGTAATGATCCCAGGTAATCAAATCACAATATGAAATTTAAAAAAAAAAAAGAAAAGAAAAATAATTTAAACAAAGAAGGGAAAAGGGAATTTGAAAAAAAAAAAAAAGGAAAAAAAAATTTAAACAAAGAAGGGAAAAGGGAATTTGAAATAAAAAAAAAGAAAAGAAAAATAATTTAAACAAAGAAGGGAAAAGGGAATTTGAAAAAAAAAAAAAAGGAAAAAAAATTTAAACAAAGAAGGGAAAAGGGAATTTGAAATAAAAAAAAAGAAAAGAAAGTTGGAAGACAGAGGGGGAAATGCTGACAACAAAACAAAACAAAGGTCTGAAAAAAAAAAGAACACGACATGTCATAAGAAGGGGGAAATGATAGTGATGGTCATAAATGATTTCATGCCGAGGAGTATGATACGAAATAAATAAATAAATAATGTATAGATGTAGAACGTTGAGGCCACATGGCAGATAGGATGGGAAATGTGAGCGGAATGACGCAGGAGAGTTGCCATGAGTACATCAGTCAGGGTTAGTGTCGGAGAGTGAAGTCAGAGGAGAAGGAACGGAAACCTGTGGCAGCGGTGACCAGAGGGCAGTATTCGAGGAGTCCAGGAACTATACACATCATTGGGGTTAGTACATGATACCGTGGCGCGAATGAAGAAACTTCTCAGGTTGCCTTTGTTTTTTGTTTTTGTTTCTTAAAATTTTGAGTCATCCGTCCATAAAACAACAATAACAACAATAATAATAATAATAATAATAATAATAATAATAATAATAAAAACCAACAGCCCCAAAACAACAACAGAATAATCTGCTGTTACAACTGAGTAGATATTTATTTTCCCAACAAACACAGAGAAACACACACTGGCCCACATTAAAACAACTATTCACCTCTTTTAATTCTTGTAAAAACGAGTTCCTGTTCCTCATTCTACATATTTACAGCGACTCGACAAATTTGAAGCACGAGGAGGACAAAATAAAAAAAAACACGTGCTGTTGGTGAGCAACTTAAACAAGAGTCCAAAGACTCCAAGATTCAATGCCCATGATCGCAGTCATTTTCAAAGACCACTTCAACCAACGAGGCCATTTGCAACAGCCACTCACACATCCCAGAGCAAAACTCACTCACAAGACACAAAAACTACCGTATTAGACATACCATTAAAAAAATTATGATAAAAGGTTACCCCAAATCAGTAGATTTTGTTCAAAGCAGAAGCGCTTACAAGCTCAGCTGCTAGCGAAAAGAGTAAAGTTGAAGGCTGAAAACTCTCCACACCATTCCTTGCAAACTGCATGCTGCTATCACTATCACACACAAAAACAGGTTTAAGCAAAAGCCCCACAGAGAAGAGACAGCCCCGACCTGTTTCCTCCTTGCAAAATCGGTACATTTTAACCACCACCCCCCCCCCCCACCTGCCAAACAAACAGCAAAACAAATAACCCAGCGTGAATGTAACTGGGCATATAATATCATACCACGATGTTGAGACTGAGATCATGGCAATATAGTGAGCCCGACAAAGGCCATACTATCTCCGAAAACACGAAACCTCGTTGACCTTCAGAATGTCCTGAACAAGACCCTAGAATGTATAATAATAATATTATACTTGGGCACACAGTAAAATTAATAGGTTCTACGAGTTCGCATTCAGCCGTGGAACACAACAGTTGGACATTTTTCACAGAGGACATACAAATAACGTTCTAAAAATGGAATAGCTGATCATCTTACATCCAATGTTGACCACAAAAATAAATACACATACTGATAATGACAAAAGGGAAGAACCCCCTCCCGCATCTTTCAAATAAGCCTCATCGTAAAGAGATCTATTTTCAAGTCCTCGTTTTTTTTCTCTTCCTTAAAAAAACCACCAAGCAAATGAAAACACGAAAGCAAGCAATGTTTTCCTCCAGGAATCTGACAAGCTAAACCCTTCCCTTCTGACCACCCGTCACTTCCAGCAAAGCTGACACAACAGTAAGTATTTCATAGCAAAGGCGTCTTGCTTCAGGCATAACCAGCTAAAAAAACCCAACTAAAAAACCCCATAAGCCTGAGCTTAGCCCGCCCTTCCGAAAAAGCTGAACATTCGAGCTTGACGTCCTTACGGCAAAGCGATATAAGCAAACATAAGCCCATGAAAAAGTATTTGTCAAAATCAGTTAGACAAAAATCAAGGAAATAACCCCCCCCCCCCCAGTCATATGGCTTTTGTTAAGGTCCCTAAGGTTAAAGTTGAAGATTTTGATTTGTTTTGACCTCCTCTTTATATCTTTCACCCTATTCTTTATGAAATGTATCTGCTAAAAAAACTCGAGACTAAAATAAAAACTCCATCACACTGGAAAAAAGCATAATGAAATACGACACATCATTAGATACAATACTAGTCTACCTACTATAAACTACTCTGGTGCACAGCCTAGCTACTAAGAATAAATGACTTGTTATTTCCGAGAGCTGTGCTCTACTAATTAATGGATCATTAATGAGTGGAAGTGAAACATATATCTACATGAAGCGTTGCGCTCAGAGGCAAAGCCCGAGACCCCAGCAAGGGCAAGAAGACCCACAGAAAGAAGTGCCTTGGTGTTAAAACAGCTATTGAATTGCTGCAGAGGAGGGCTTCTCGCCAATCAAGCATAGTAAGGTATTGTACTTGGACCAAGGGAGAAAGAACACACACTACAGCGTGTCTGAGAGAAATCAGGATTTACCCGCAGGACTTCAAAGGCTACATTGACGGGGGTCTCCTTCTTCTCGTCCTCCTCCTTCTCCTCGTCCCTGTTGTCCAGCACGTTGACGGTAACCACGCCCGGCTTCCGGCGTCGGTTGTACCGGTCTCGGCGCCGGTTGAGTCGTTCCTCCCGGTCGAGTCGAGCCCGACGCCGGAGCTCTTCCTCCAGACGGGCTCGGTCTCGGTGCTGACGGACGTTGCTCGGAGGCTCGTTTGTCCCGCCATTGCCTTGCTCGCGCTGTCTCTGTCTTCGCTCGCGTTCCTCCTGCCGTCTTCTCTCCATCTCCAGTCTTTGCTGCTTCCTCTCCTCCACCTGCCGCTTCCTTTCCTCCACCAATCTCTGGCGTTCTCTCTCTATCTTCTCTCTTTCTTGATTCCTCTTTTCTTCCAACTCCTCTCTGCGCTTCTTCTCTTCCTCCAGTCTCTGTCTTTCTCTCTCTTCCTCGTTTCGTCTTTCGCGTTCTTCTTGCTGTTTTCGCTCCTCCTCAATTCTTTGTTTTCTCTCTTCCTCAATTCTTTGTCTTTTCTGGTCTTTCTCGGCTTTCCTCCGAGCATCCAGCCTCTTTCTCCTCTTTTCTTCTCGTTGCCTCTCTCTCTCTAGCCTAGATCTCTCGCCATTCCTTCTTGTTTCGACCTTCTCTCTCTCCCGCGCTAACCTGGCCAGTTCCGCTTCCATGATCTTCCTCTGTCGTTCTTGTTCTTCTCTATGCCTCTTCCTCTCTTCCAGCTGGCGCAGATACATGTTCTTCTCCTCCTCGTCTCTGTCAACCGCCGAGGTACTGTTCACAGGCCCGTTGTTGGAAAGATCCCAGTGGAGCGTCACAGTATCAATAATGACATCGCCATCTTCGCCAGTGAACGCCTCATTGGTACTCTAAGCATGCACATGGCCGGTCACGTGAGGTGAGATTAGTCAGGGAAACAATGCATTCAGTAAAACAACATTGTGTGAGGGGGTGGAGATGGAGGTGGTGGTGGGTGTAAGGGTGGGGGAGGGGGTGATGGTGGTTATGGTGGTGGGTGGAAGGGTGGAAGGGATGGTGGTGATGGTCGTTATGGTGGTGGGTGGAAGGGTGTAGAGGATGTTGGTGGTGTTGGGTAGGTCGAAGGGTGGAGGGGATGGTGGTGATGGTCATGTTTGTTGGTAGAGGTAGTGATGGTTGTACTGAGCGATGGGGGTGTCACGGAGATGGTGATGTGCGGGGGGGGGGGGGGACATGGAGGTGGTGACGATGGTGGTGGGTCGATGG
>NW_004797298.1:1567181-1584245 GCF_000002075.1 Aplysia californica | reverse complement strand
CATGTTTGTTGGTAGAGGTAGTGATGGTTGTACTGAGCGATGGGATTTTGGCGATTGTGGAGATGCTGGGTGGGTAGGAGTGACATGGAGGTGGTGACGATGGTGGTGGGTCGATGGAAGGGTATACGGGGATGTTGAGGATGAACATGGGGAAAAGAGTGGAGTGTGATGGTGGTTGGTACAGGGAATGTGGGGTGGGGTTAGGGTGGCAGTGGTCGGTATGAAGCTGGTGGTAGTGAATGGTGGGGAGGGGGTAGAGGGGAGAAGGTGGGGAGGGGGGAGGAGAGAGGAGGAGAGAGGAGGAGGCGGTGGTCGGTAGGGAGCAGACGATGGTGAAGGGTGGAGGAGGGGATGGGGAGGAGGGAGCGGGGATAGGAAGAGAGGAGGGAGTTGGGAAACGGTTGAAGATAGATGAGAAGTGTAGGGATATGGTGTCGGTAGAGAAGAACAAATAGAGTGCTAAAATGAAACAAAAATTGGACGAATAATTGCATGAATACAAAGCAACCAAAAATAGCATGTGTGAATAGCGCAAACAAAATATAAAAAAGAGGATGATATAAGTAAGAGATAGCAAATTAAGATGGTATGATAGATAGAACAAAATAGATATAATAATAATAATAATAAAATAAATGTTGCTAGGAAAGAAAGTGAACGCATCTACGCAGAGAATCAGAAATGCCCGTGGGTACAGATCATTCTCTGAAGATGCAAATCAGTGTCTGGGGTAGCTATCTTCACGTCAAGAGATGCTGAAATCTCATCCGCACAAATGTAGTATGTCGTCAAAGTTCATAGTCACAAAAATACAGCATAACACACACTTTCTTATCAACTACCATCACTCACTACAAACTGTTGCACGGAACATGGGGCAGGAAGATGAGCAAATCAGTTCTTATTGTGCTTTCTTAAGAGTGGGTATTAAACAGTATTATTACAACTCCTATATAATATATAGGAGTGAAAAGACTATGTAAACTTACAAGAATTACGTTTGTAAAAATGTTGCAAAAGGCATCCAAAATACACTCCTAAGTGGTGAAATAAGCAGTACATTCTTTGCTTCAAGGTTAAACAAGAAGCGTATAAAATTATAATAATTGTTATTGTTATTACATTCGTCATTAGCACCCCCCCCCCCCTAAACTTCCAAAACCCAACCCTGAAGGTTCAATCAGGAATCAATATTATGAACAAAACATGGAAGATTGATATTGTAAACTTCTAATCTCGTCAGACAGAACAATGGAACGTAACTTCTCCAAAGGGGTACTGTGGAGAGCATAATGGTTATCGGGGTTCTTCTCTCTACACACACCCACGATCATTGCCTGGCTTGCTGCACAACACTGTCGCAGCAAAAATTTAAACTCAAATATGAGTTACATTTCCAACTATGGTCAGGGGATATCCAGCTATGATTTGGTCCCACGATATTAATTAAGTGTTGAGAATTTCCCAGGAAGGGAAAATGAGGTAATAAGTAGGTGTTTGTGAAACAGATTATAATTAGTAACTTGAGAGTGCAGTAGACAGGAATAACTGCGCCAGTAATAATATTATATCAGTGCGAGACCTGACGAGCAAACTTGAGCCAAAAAAGTTGCAGCCGTGAGCATGACATGACATGACCAGTGCAGAGTCAAGTCAAGGTCACACCAACATATCGTAATGACGTGCTCTGTAGTCATTCACAGATGCAGTGCACATTTCGCGTGAGTAACTGAAACCAGTTCTGTTACACTCATCATTCTAGTAAAAGCTCTTGTCATAGAATTAAGGTAGATATCACACAAGATCTGTAAGGACCCCAGAAAGGGTGAGTGTCATCTCGTATTGTGTATTTTGCCAGGATTAAAAATTCATTCGTGATGTCCAATAAGAATTAATAATGTCCACTCTTCAAAACTCAATAAACATAATATCTCTTTCAATATTTCTCTTTTAAACGAAAGTACTCTATCATTTTCGCACAAATGCGTCAGCATCTTCCTCTCAATAATTCGACCATATGATCGTAAATCTCTGCACAAAGAGAGATGAGGATCTTATTGGTGTCGAAAAAAGTATTGGCCACTAACAGCCATATACCAGTTACTTTTGTTTTTTTTAACATTACTCCTACGTAGCCTACATAGAAATATAACCACAGAGAAAGGAACATACTTAGTATTGTAATGCGAAATTCAGTAACAAGTATGAAAACTCTACTCAATAATATTGGTGGGAGGGGGTAAAATGAGGAGGGGGTAGGAGGGGGGAATCAGCGTCATAGTTATGGTGAAAGAGTTCACATAGGGTCTGTGGAAGCAGAGAGAGTATAATAAGGAGTGATTAGAGTGAAGAGAACAATAACAAAACTTACAGTAGGTCTCTCGACTGGGAGGGCTATCGTCTGTCCAAGCTGAAATAACAAACAACAAACACAAGTCAGGAAATTGTTGCTCCATATATTATCATCTCACATGTGAAAAGACATGTGAAACAAACAAAATATCACCCACTATTCTTTTTTTTGTTGCATTTGACGAACCCATAGTATAATTCTTCTCCAGGTCAGAGCATACTATTTCCTGTACTTTTTCGTCCAGTGAACAACAGATTTACCCCTCCCCCCTCCCCCCAAGCTTTTTTCTAATATAATTTTGTCAAAGAGTGAATCTTCCTATTTCCCCAAATTTGAGTGACAAAATATAGAATGTCAAAGAGTACGTTACCTGCACCATCTGAAGACCATCGCGGACACGCACGTAGACAAACTCTCGGTCAATGACAAAGGCCAGCATGCCTACTGGAAGATTGGATGCAGCCTGCAAGAGGGCATTCATGTTCTCGTAGACCACAGCACCCTGGGAAAATATAAAACCCCCCAAAGTGAATTGTTTGTGGCTTCACATCAAAATCCACTGCAACAACTACAATAATAATAATAATAATAATAATAACAATAATAATAGTAAAAATAACAGTAACAATAATGATAATAAAAATACAAATAAATAAATAGCTTGTATAGCTCATATCCCTGCTCAACAGCAAACTCTATGCACTTTACAATCTATAATAATACATAGCACAAACATTTTAAAAAAGGACATAAAATATGAGCATCTTAGATCGTGTAACACTGTCTCTCAGAACAGCAAAAGAAATAAAGATTCTCCTGTAAGGTATTATTTCTTAGCTATCCCTCCACTGCTTCTTTTTTTCTGTCTCCCCTTTCTCTTTCCTTTGAATTACTTTTATCATGTCCAGACAAGAACAAACCCTCACATATATGTGTCCGAGACAGAAGGTTTGATTCTTTTTCTAGCACAAAAATGAAATGCGTTCAATTCATAAAGGGAAAACATGTTTTAAACAGTATCTGCATCATTTTGCTGAGATAGCCTTAGTTAGCCTTGATAAGTGAGGTCAAAGCTGCACTGTAAAAAAGCTGTCTAAACAATGTTGAGGGTGATACACAAAAACACTAAACTCCAAATTTTTATTTTAGTTTCTTAAAATCACATAGCAAAAACAAAATTTTCTAAATAATGTTCATGATCATCATCTTTGCTTTTCACAGCCTGCATCAGGGTATAGGGCATGAACAAACAGTTTCCACCTTTAACACTTTGCAGTCACACAACCAGCAATAAAAAAATACCCCATTTGGTCACCCAGCCAGGAGAGCGACAGCAACAGGCTTCTCGGGCCTGCCGCAAAACTGCGCCAGGCAACCGGAATAGATCATTGTCACCAGCGCATTATTGCACCTAGTGACTGCAAAGTGTTATCTTTCCTTGTCTAGTCTCTCCATAGTATTCTGATTTCCTTCTTTTCTTTATATCTTTCTCTGTGACTCTTCTCTTAGTTCAACGTGGTCTTCCCTTTAGCCTCTTACCCAAATATATTATTATGTTAAATGGATGTAAAAACTCCCAGCCACTCACCCTGCTGCCGCCAGCTCCCACAGTACTTCCAAAGCCGATGACGGTCTCCGTGCCGCCACTTCCCACTCCACCGAGAGGCCCTGGGGGTCCCGGAGGTCCTGGGGGTCCTGGGGGTCCTCTGTAACGGTCCCGCCCACTTCCGGTGCTCTCTCCGGGGATTCCTGGTGTTCCGGGGGGTCCAGGGGGTCCGGCAATTCCCAAGCCTGGAGATCCGGGTGGTCCTGGGAGACCAGCCTGTCCCGGTCTGCCGCGAGGTCCCTCGATTCCGACGCCAGCTGGTCCACGTGGGCCCTGCCAGACAGATGGTTTGTTTGTGGTGAGGGAAAAGAAGCATAATGTCTATAACATAATGGTCATATGTGAGGCAATTTGGTGAAATCAGGTGCCCGCCAAATGATGACATCAAAGAAACAGGCATTTTTCGCCTTCAGACAATTTTTTCCGAATTTTTTTTTTTTTTTTAGCTCAACACCTTTTACGTCCATTTCAAAACACATTTTTGTGAGGATTTTACTGAAAAACGTTGACTAAAATAATAAAAGATGTAAATTTACAGTTTCCAAGGACTCTCAAGCAATGGAAGTCAACAAACTTTGACAGCCGTTTTCTCACTAATTTTAGGTCTGAAACCAGGAAACCTCATGTTTCTTCAATCAAAAATATCTCCGGTTCTATTCAAGACAGATGGGTATTTTTTTCTCGAAATATAGACAAATTATGACCAAGCTGTAAGATGATTTCAATAATTCCTTATGTCCCAAAACTGATGAGCGCCTGATTTCACCGCGTTGTAACACAAGAGTGAAGAAAAAGAAGCCAAAATTATATCCAATGCATTAATGTTTTTTAGTGCTGAGAAAAAGTGAGGAAAAAGAAGCATATCGAAACAATGATGGTCATTAAATACTGGGAAAAATTGAGACAAGCAAACAGAAATGAATGAGAGTAAGGGAAAGTAAAGTTGTAGGACCTATCAGAAGAGCCTTCCAACCACCTACATTTGGGAAACAGAAGGTTAGTTTTGTGTGAGCGAAAAGAAGCATATCGACAACATAATGGTCATTAAGTGATGGGAAAAAGCAAGACAAACAGACAGAAATGACAGAGGGTGAGGGAAAGTAAAGACGCAGGACCTGTCGTTGTTGTTGTTATTGCTTTCAAATCCCTTTAGCCGCAGGCATATCGCTCTTGGCATCTGGACCTATTAGAAAAGTCTTTCAATGACCTATAGTGGGAGACAGACGGTTTCTTTTGTTTCAGGAAAAAGAAGCACATCGGCTGCCAGTGGTTACAATGTCTTGAGCCAAGAAAAAAACCAATTCATGAGAGAGAAAAAAACGTTCACTATTATATTGTAGGGCCTACCTACTTTATAAAGGCCTATCTACATTTGCTTTTATCAACATTTAAATTTCCAATTTTGACTAAAATATTTCTTGAACTTATGTAACTGATATTACAGATTTAAAAACTGCAATAAACACGATTTTCACAATTTTGGAGAAGACTTAATGACGAAAGACGTTTGAAAGAAAAGAAGGAGCAAACCATACAAGAGCACCCAACAACCACCCACAATTGAAAATATTCCGATTGCGTGATACCGTACAAAAAAACCTAACCCAGCACAACAAGCACAATGTCCGGTGTGTACAAACCCTCTCTCCTTGAGGTCCGACGGGTCCCTCTGGTCCGGCCGGTCCCCTGATAACCACCTCGCCATCACCGCTGCCGAATGATCCAATGTTGGACAAGCCTGGGGGTCCAGGGGGTCCGGGGGGTCCGCGGAGACCAGTGTCACCATCCGCACCCTGGGGTCCCTGCGGTCACCGAAGGTGGGGGGGGGGGGGGAGGGGGGGTGGTGATATAGACAGGGGAGGGGAAAGAAAGTTGGGGATAATTCATGAAATTACTTTTCCTTGTACCCCTGCTAGAGTTTTTTCTTCTTTTTTTGTAAGTATTTTACAGCGCTCGCAACTGCATAACGTCATATGAGCTTGCTGCTAGAGTTTAGGAAGCAACTGACTGGGAGATCTTCATCTCACAGAGCAGTTTATATATACTATATTACATCCACTATATATATATATACATATATATATATATTGACCATAGAGTTAATCCTTGCTTGACAGGCAGCTACAGCCCATTTTTTAAAGTTACTTTTATATTCATAAAATTATACTTAAATAATTTAGGAAGACCCTAACACGGGAGATTACAGGGATGGTTTGTATTACTTAAACTTAAGAATGTAATTATAGAGAATGCATATCTCGAATTTAAAAAATCTTGAAATGATAAAAACTTCAACACTAAAACCCCAGCCGATTCAAGAGATATATCAAAATTTAACTTTCAATCAAAAGAACAAGTTTTTGATATTGCTTACCTCTCTTCCTGGTCTACCATCGTTGCCATCTCTTCCAGGGAAGCCCTTCTCACCCTTTTCACCTTTCTCTGCTACAGGTGGGAACAGAGAACACGCAAAAAAAACAAATAAATTAAAACTTTATCTCATTGAAAAACAGTTACACTTTTTCATATTCTGAGCTTTCGCAAAAGCAACAGATCACCGCACTATATCTTCTCTTGTTCTTAAATCATGAGAAAATATAGAACAAAATTTCACAACCCTTTTTCTTCAGTAGTTAAAAAGAATCCTTTGGATTCAAAAGATACACTCAGAGTACCATTTCCTGGTCTCTTAGGGAAAGCGATGGGAAATATTTGTAAACTTCAATGAAAAGGACTGTGACTACATACTTAGTCTATGAAGAGTTATAGCACTGGATAAATTCTTTCTATATTCAAATCTATTATATAAGTCATTCATCCATATGAAAGTGAAAATTCATATCAATTAAAAAATTAATTCCAATCCTGCTTTATGCACACACACAAAAGAGGAAACTTTGGAAATGAAGGAAACACTCGAAAAAGAGGCACTTCACAATAAGATAATTAATTACTGAATAAAAGTTTTCACAAAAAGAAACAAAACCCCAAAACAAGAAGTGACCATTCAAGGCATCAGGGTCGTCAACCAAATTTAAGCAAATGGACAGGAAAGGCAGACATGTCCTTATCAGATGTTAAGCTGAAGGACAAGAAAAACAGAGGTCACAGCATTACAGAATTGATCCTATAGATGACGTACCCAGAATAACTCCATCAGGCCCAGCACCAGTCCCTGCGGGTCCTGGGGGTCCGGGGGGTCCTTGGGGTCCAGCCACACCTCGAGGTCCTCTTGATCCCTGTGGGGATGGACAAAAAGCACAAGCATGTTTTAAGACAGCTAAAGATGTCGACATAATGACATAAACTTCTATAGAATTACTGTTCATACTCTCGGTGTTACAAACAGTATTTGATTAAATAAATTAATTAAAAGCAGGAGAGTCCGCGATCTGTGAATGTGGACACGACCAAGAGGATGCCAACCATATCATATAAGAAGCAGATTGCGTGTGAGGGCAAACGTTTTTGAGAATAGGGTTAATACTATTTGGTACAATCTCCCCGATTCAGTGGAGCCAGCTCCAAACGTGGACACATTTAAGAGACGTCTGGACGAATACTGGAAAGATCTCCCAACTATTTACAACCCCACCTGCCAAAACTGATTTGTCTAGCCTGCACGCAATGCATTATTGTAATTCATTACCAGATAGTTGAACAGGCTCTACTTAGAGCCTCAAACAACTAATCGTCAAGGTCAATGTCTATGTCATATCCTTCAGCACTACGCCACCCTTCGTACACAGACGTGGCAGATTTGAAGCGGACTGCACAGTTTGTGCGCGAACATCGGACAGACTGTCTAGCTGCTGTCATCGAGAACAAGGCAGAAGAAGATGAAATTTTTTTTTAAAGCAGCTGATGGAATCGCATCCTGCCCCTCCACAACAAACCCCCCCCCCCCTCCAACAATAATAAGACCAAAAAACACTCTAACAAAACAAAACAAAAAAATGGAAAAATCACTGAAACACAAAATCCGCTCAAATAATTAAATAATTTCAATAGTTAATAAAATTACAGCGGTAAGCAAAACCGAATCCCAACATACCTCATCTCCCTTAGGTCCGGGCAGGGCAGCTGCAGTGCTGGCGTCCAAAATGGCAGTTCTGCCTGGGCGGCCAGGGAAACCACGCTCTCCCTTATCTCCTGGCACACCGTAACCAGCCGGTCCACGACGACCACGCAAGCCAGGACGTCCCTGAAATGTGACCAATCACGGGCAATGTAAAAAACTCAGGAAAGTAGCGGAGCCAATTGCGACCAATCACAGGGATCGTAAGAACCTCAGGAATGTAGTGGAGCCAATCATGAGAATGATGTGGGTGAGTAAGTAACTAATTAAGTTGGTTGGAGCGGTGGAGTAATTCACAATGACCGAGTAGTAATTCCGAATGAGGGAGTAGTTTATCAGAAGATGGAGTAGTTATTCAGAATGATGTCCTACTTTTTATATAAAGTAAATAGAATGATAGACAATAATTCAGTATAATGTAGAAATATGAAAACACAGACAAACACACACACATATGCACACACAAGCACACACACACAAAAAACAACAAACAAATCCCACTCACACACACACAGAAACATACATTCCCACACCCACCTATACATAATTATTTCAACAAAAGCATCCTAAACAAAAATAACAACTTACAACAAATCCTGGGAGACCCATCTCTCCTCTGCGTCCGACCGGTCCGCGGGGACCAATAGGTCCTGGCTCACCTGGCTCGCCCTGTGGGAACAAACACAAAAATGTCATTAAACAATTCCTCTAAGTCTGCTTCAGTCCTGTTATCTGGCTGACCAATTTGAAAATAATGAGTGACCTTTTTTCAATAACCCCTTCTCTGCCCCTCAACTTTACTTTTCTCTTTATATTGAATTTTAATGAGAATAATATGTAATTTAAATTCTATGTACACAGTACCTGAATGTGTTTTTACCATCCCTGTACAGCCTAAAAAAATTTCCCTCTGGGACAATAAAGTATCATCTCATCTTATCTTATCACATCTTATCTTATCACATCTTATCTTATCGTATCGTATCTTATCTTATCTCATCTTACTTTTACAAATTTAAAATGAGTAATGTTCTGACTCTGCAAATCAGGGCCAACACGCATAGTGTGATGCAATCCAGAAGAAATATGGGAATATAAAGTATAATGTGTTCTTGAAATGTGATGGAAGTCATATCTTTTGCTTATTTGATGATCAGATCGCTCAAAGATTGTGGAAGGCTGTTCTCTTTTACATGAGCTGAAATGTTTTACAATGTTAGAGATTATTTTTTGCATGACTAGAAAAGTAATACAGACTGTCATAATATAAAGATGCCGAAAAAAAAGGAGAAAAAGTATAGGTTTAGCGCCCCTATCAACACTCTTAGGTTATTTAAGAGGCGGTTTATATAGAGAGATGTAAACACTAAAAGGAACATGCTTTATCATTGAACAAAATAAAATGGTTGCTTTTAAGCAAAAGGGGGCTATCCAGAAAAAGGCTGTTTTGAGAAAATCGAAGGTAAAGTGTTTGTCCCTTGTTCAGTTTCTTTAAAAGACAAGGAGAGTTTTCTTTATAATCAAACAAATATACACATCAACGAAACCAAACTTCTCCTATAGGAAAGGCAATGCCCACTTCTGTGTAGGTCAAGATTTCTGGAAATTCCGACATCTGGGTTAGCCCGCTTGTCCTTAAAAGTGACCAAATATTTAGCACATTCTATTTTCCAAACTACAAGAAACTTCCCCAGCAAAAGATGCTCCACCAGTGTGAGCAATCATACCTTCGGTCCGAGGACGCCAAGACCACCGCTGACATCTCTCACTTCTCCGGGAGGTCCTGGGGGTCCTTGAAGTCCAGTGGGTCCTTGAGGTCCGGTGAGACCGACAAGACCACGCTCTCCTGTGTCTCCCTTAGGTCCCTAGGTAAAAAAATGACAGACCAGTTAGGGGTTGATGGTCTATGAGTGAACAGAAATAATTATTATCATTTTGAGCGATATTTATTGTTGTTGTGGTTGTTATTATCATTGTTGTTGTTGTTACTGTTGATGTCATCTTTTTCTTTTCATTACTATCATTATTATTCGTATCACCATCATGCATTTCTCAAAATCAAAGGAGCTTTGGGTCAAATGTTCTGCAGAAAACATAAATAAAAATAAAAAAGAAACTGATAGCCCACCATTGTACTGAACTTTAAGGTTTTCGAACATGAAAGTACAGAGTTGCAAAAAGACTTAAGAAATGAGAAATAACCCAGATCTGGCATGACAGAGAACAAATTTTATTCAAATTTACATTCTGCAAAAACACAGAGAAGAAGTTCAGAACCTATTGTTAACAGCAGAGTAAAAATGAAAATCTTGAATTCTGGGAAAGTCCTGATCCATCCTGCCCATCCCTGACAATACTAGACAGTTAAGAGACTGAGATATGTCAAAAGTGTGTCATAGGTGGCCTAGTGGTTAGGCTACCAGACTTATAATCATGAGGTTGCGAGTTCGGGGGTTCGAGCCACGGGCCAGATGTTGTGTCCTTGGGAAAGGCACTTTACACGAATTTTCCTCACTTCTCCCAGGTGGGAATGGGTACCCGGCCATAGACAGTGAAAGATCTTGTCAGTATGTTAGTGTTTTAGCGCCTTTAATGGCTGCTTGCACTGTATGCTTCCCAGGAAGTTGAAGTTGTTTCAGAGTGCTCTCAGGTCGCTGGGATAATAGTAGGCTCCTATATATTGTGAAGTACATAGAGCTTGCTGTCGAGTGGGGATTTGTTTTTTTTTGTTTTGTTTTTGTAAAGTGTTTTACGGCGCTCGCAACTGCATAGGTCATATGAGCGCGCGGGACACACCTAATGTTTTCAGTTGGTAGGAAATTTTGAATTTTGCCCGGGTGGCGGCCGAAGCCTACTCTTATCGATTTTAGACCACCAAGGGATCTTTAACGTGTGCAACTTGCACACGGGCCCTCCGAGATTTTTTGCCCTTGTCCGAGAAGGCTAAGTGTAGATCTTTCCTACCAGAAGATCAGGGGTGTGGCAGAAAGACAGCGGTAAGGGGGAGCCAAGGAGTAGCAGTAGAAAGGCTGCAGAAAGAGTCAGGAGCCCAGAGGAGGGGGCAAAAGAGGTGAGGGGATGGGGGCAGAAAGTGGAAATGAAAGCAGACAACAGAACATTGCTAGAGAGCAGGAAAGGAGGTGAAAGGAGACAATTTTAGAGAAGAAAATTTTTTGGTCGCTACCCGGATTCGAACCCGGGACCTTTGAATGAGAGGCCAACACCTTAACCTCTAGGCCACGAGAGCCCCCCAGTGGGGATTTGCGCTACACAAATTATGTTATCTATTATTAACTCTTTGCACACATATCCCCGATATATTGGCGGGAGGGCAGTGCAAGAGCACACCCCTTTTGGACGTATTGCCGATACATCGGCTGTGATAGAGTACCTCAGTTTTGTTACATTTTAACACGATCCGTCATTTACAATGACTTTTTATTGCTATTGAAAAATTTGGAAAGGATTTAGGAAACGAAAACATCTAGTTTCACTTTGTCAAAACGTGGGTTTGGGGAAAAACGAGAGAATTAGGTCTTGCAGTTTTGTATCAACAAACCGAAGTTACCGGACTCAGTAAAAATATAATAACTTCCTAAAATGAGGAATATTGCTTTCAAATAAAAAGCTGTGCATTCATAAATTTATGGATTATGCTCTTGGCCCGTATATGATAAGAAAGCTATGCTGATTTGCTTTCACATGTTTGGTAAATTAATTTTTTCTGTCAAAATTTATTTTTCTCCTCACCATCACCATTTCTAACCCTGTTAATGCATACTTATGTTCAAAATTAATCTTGTTTCATATTGGGATGTATTCCTCATTCAATTTCCTTCAATTTGGTATATCATATGTTACGTTTTGAGGGATGGTTATGCTTCTATGAAGTTATTTTGTACACCTGCATAGACATATCGAGCCACAAGTTAATTATGTCTAGGTCCAAAAAAAACTACGTTCGGAAAGAATTAAAAGTATGACAAAATCAACTCACAGGCAGTCCATCCATTCCGGGCTCTCCTGGCTCTCCATTCAAGCCGGGTGCTCCTGAACGGCCAACGTCTCCTGGGAATCCTTGCAAACCGATAATACCAGGCTCACCCTTTGCTCCCTTTTCACCCTGGGGGATTTAAGAAGAAAATAATGAAGCATTCTGAGACTGCACTACATTATATGGCATAAAAAGTAGACAGAACACTGCTGGATTGATAACAACAAAAAGAACCCTGTTGTTACCTTCACAAACGGATTTGTAACAAGACTAACAATATTAACAGTCCGTTCATCAGTGTCTCACACTGAACAATGCATCTAAAAAAACAACTATATCAAAACACAGCACAAACAAGCTAGCGTAATTCTCCTTCATTCCTATAATGGAAGATACAGCAAAGCTAATTAACAGCACCTTAGCATCGCTTCATAAACTTGACTACCTTGTTTCATAAGAGATTTTAAGAAAAAGATTTCATTAAAATTTATTCCGCAATCTTTAAAGATATCATCACTGAAATTAACAAGAAACTGCCCTTCCCCCCTCCCCCCAAAAAGCACAAGAAACAAACAAAAAAGCAAGAAGAAAAGCAACACCAACTCCCCCCCTCTAAACACAATACCCCCCCCCCCCCTCTCTGAAACCCCCACAACAAAACAACAAACACCTCAACAAGTAACCCTCACACACACACAAAAGCCACAAACACGTACCGGAAGGCCAGGCTCACCAGCCACCTCAACTGTTGAGTCGGACAACGCCACAGCTGGTCGGCCTGGGAGTCCGGGGGGTCCTGGGGGTCCTTGCAGACCCTGGGGTCCCTGGGGTCCTGGCTTGGAGAGTGGTGCCGGGGGGATGGGGGCAGCTGGGCCTGGCTCGCCTCTATCTCCCTGAAGAGGAACAAAGCATTGAACTTATGGCTTACATACTCAAATGGGACAGTGTTCTACACAAATGTTATTATTATTATTACTACTATTATTATTATTATTTTTATTATTGTCATTATTATCATTATCATTTTCATTATATTATTATTATTATAAATATTATTAATAATTCTTAAAAATCATCTTTATTTTTATTACCATTTTTATTATTGTTATTATTATTATTTTTATTCTTAATCTTATATTCATTATTATTATTATTATTATTATTTTTATTCTTAATCTTATATTCATTATTATTATTATTATTATTATTATTATTATTATTATTATTATTATCATTATTATCGTTATCATTACATATACTATCATTATTATTATTAACTTAGCAATTTGTATTTGTATCTGACACAGCCTAACTAATGACTTGACTTATGCCCTTTGACCCACCTTTTGACCTCTATCTCCATCCAGTCCAGGCAGACCTGCTTCTCCCTGTGGTCCCTGGGGTCCAGCACGGCCAGGGGTTCCAGGCTCTCCATGGTTGCCAGGGATACCTTGTTCTCCGTCAAATCCCTGGGACAGACAGACAGACAGACAGAGAGAGAGAGAGAGACCATCGTCAAAACGAGCTAAAAAGCAGATGTGTTGCGTTCATGTATTCATGAAGAGTAAACAGAACTACAGTCAAACTTGTCCAAGAAACCATCCGTTATAGAGAAGAAAAGTCGTTGTCTTCAACTGACGATCTTCACGGACAGTGTCATTATAATTAAGAAAAAAATGCAAGGGAGGGAGTGGGGAGTGGTCATTTGTTCAGGTGATTGTCTTAGACAGGTAGTCATTAGAGCTAACCATATCCTTCAGCACTGCCCACACTACGCCACTCTTCATACACTGACGTAGCAGAATGGGACTCCCCTTGAGAGAAAGCTCTATGGCAGTCTCTCAGATTTGAAGCCGACTGCACAGTTTGTGCACGACATCGGACTGACAGTCTAGCTGCTGTAATTGAGAACGAGGAAGAAGAAGAAGAATTAGTAAAGCAAGTTTGACTGTCCTTATATTTTAGGGGGTGGGGGGTTCTGTTGTACATGTCTAATGTCATAGAATAGGTTCCATGGGGAGGAAGATCTTGAAAACAAGGTTAGAGTACAGTACAAGAGCAGTCTAAAATCTATGATTTTCTATTTTCCAGTTATGGGAATCCATAATTGAACTTTGTCTTTATATTCATATCCATTTAAACTATTAAAACCTGGCAAAAAATTCATCCTTACTAAAAAAAAAAATAAAATAGGGTGATTTTATTATCTCAGTCTAAGAATTCAATAATTCCAATCCCTAAATTTTTGTTGTTTTTATTTTTCATGTAGGTACTTATGCACACCCATCGATAAAGTTTAGGTAATTTAGGAGGCGAGCTTTACTCATGTCTGTCAGGGCCAGCCCTCTTAGAGAGGGCTGTGATGTTCAGGAAAGACCAAGATGGAAATTGAACTAAGGTCTTCATGTGGCAGTGGAGCATCTAACTGCTACACCACAGATGTTGGTTCTATATTTCCCCATAGGAACTACATCATGTTTTCACGGCAAGAAAAGAAGGCATACTCTTTCTCCTTTATCTCCAGGGGGTCCCACAATTCCTTCCTCTCCGCGGGGTCCTGGCTGTCCAATCGGGCCTCTCAGACCCTGGATACCTTGTGGTCCCTGAGGTCCTGGCAAGCCACGGGGTCCGGGGAGTCCGGGAGTACCCTGCAGACCGGATGGGTATGGGTGGGGGAGGGAGAAGGGGTGAGGTAGGGGTAGGGGTAGGGGTAGGGGCAGGGAGAGGGGTAAGGAGAAGGGGGAGGGGGGAGGGGGAGTTGGGACAGGGTAGGTGGGGGATAGGGGGGTGGTGGTGGATGGTTGGGGGGGGGGTGAAGAATAATAAATGCAATTAGTACATTTAAAATCATAATAAATAGCATTTGTATAGCACACATCCCCACTAAGCAGCAAGCTCTGTGCACTTTTAAATTTTACTTCCCTACATCATGTTTTGTAAGACTTCAACTGGGATAAGGAGGAATGTTTCTCTCAAGTTCAGGAGAAATTGGAGACCTCTGATAAGAACTTATTTACTCTGGTACTTTCATCAATTGCCATAAAGTGAAGAACACATAATAATATAGGTAATACAACCCTGTATCATAGGGAGCAGCCCTGTGCACTTGTACCCAAACATGAACTAGGAGGCGTCTCCTCTGTGTGTGTACATGTGTGTGTTTGTGCATGTATATAGGTATGTGAAAGAGAGAGAGAGAGAGATAGAGAGAGAGAGAGAAAGAGAGAGAGAGAGAGAGAGAGAGAGAGAGAGGGCGACCGAGAGAAAGAGTGTGAGAGAGATAGATAGATAGACAGAGAGAGAAAAAAAGAGAGAGAGAGACAGAAAGAGAGAGAGAGAGACAGGGAAAGAGAGAGAGACAGGGAGAGAGAGAAAGAGAGAGGGTGAGAGGGCAAGAGAGACAGAGGCAGAGAGAGAGACAGAAGGTAACAAAGAGAGAGAAAGACAGAGAGATACAGACAGAAAGAGTGAGAGAGAGTGAGAGAAAGAGAGAGAGGACGGTAAAGAGAGAGGGCGACAGAGAGATAGAGAAAGAGATAGATAGATAGATAGATGGAAAGAGCACAGACAGAGAGAGAGTTAGAGAGAGAGAGAGTTAGAGCGAGAGAGAGAGAGAGGGAGAGAGAGAGAGAGAAAGAAAGAAAAAAGAACACTAAGAGAAAGAGAACAAATGTATTTCATGACCCCAAATAAAATACAAATCTTCTCCTACCTCCAGTTCACCGTCACCACTGCCGAAGAAGACTGTTCCACTTCCTGACCCAGTAGGTCCTGGGGGTCCGGGGGGTCCAGGGGGTCCCATTGGTCCAAGAGCTCCTGGTATACCGTCAATACCGTCTCTACCAGGCAAGCCTGTCTGGCCGTTCTGACCGGGAAGTCCTGGCATGCCAGCAACACCCTTGGGGGAGAGACACATGAGTTGTTTTTAGAAAAAAATAGTTTTAGTAAGGTTTTACTGCGCTAGCAACTGCATAAAGTCATATGAGCCCCGAGGGGTGGATGTCAACAGAGAAGTCCAAATGAGGAATCAGGCTTTCTCGGCTCACCTCTCTAGCCTCAACGGCACTTCGACTTATAGCAAGGCACCCTGGAAATAGCAGTTCACAAGAGAGTGACAAACAGGCAAAAGAAGTATAGAAAAAATGACGAAAGTAAGAATGAAGAAAGAAAAAGCAGCAGTTCCCCTTATGTCGTTCCGGTATGAGCATGACATTGATAAATCAGCCCATTTACAATCCAACTGTGCATAAGAACAACACAAGAGTTTGAAATCATAGAAATCATGCATCAATCAATTCTGGTGGACTTGAGAACGATTATTTAGAAAAACTACAACATAGTATTTCCTGAAGAATGCATTGTTATCTCTCTCTCTCTCTCTCTCTCTCTCTCTCTCTCTCTCTCTCTCAATCTCTGCCTGTCTTGAGGGTTTCGTGGTCTAGAGGTTATGAAATTCGCCTTTCATTTAATAGGACCCGGTTTCGAATTCCGACAGTGACGGAAAATTTTCTTCTCTACAAATGTTCTCCTTTTCAATCCTTTCCTGCTCTCTAAAAACGTTCTGTCACCTGCTTTTGTCTCCACTTTTTGCTCCCCACCCCCTCACCTCCTTTGCCCCCTCCTCTAGGCTCCTGACTACTTTCTGCAGCCTTTCTACAGCTACTCTTTGGCTCCTTCCTACGGGTATCTTTCAACCACACCTCTAATCTTATTGTAGGTAAGATCTACACCAAGCCTTCTCGGGTAAGGGCTAAAAATCGAAGAGGTCCCATGTGCAAGATGCACACGTTAAAGATCCTTGGAGGTCCAAAATTGATAAGAGTAGGTTTCAGCTGAAAACCGGGCAAAATTCAAAATTTCTCAACTGAAAATGTTTAATGTGTCTCGCACGATCATATGACCAGTTGCGAGCGCCGTAAAACACACCATAGAAGTTTTAAAATATGCCTGTTTCTCTCATTTCTTTTTTTCCTCTCAATACCCCCCCCCCCCCCCCCCCTCTCTCTCTCTCTCTCTCTCTCTCTCTCTCTCTC
>NW_004797298.1:1561935-1566747 GCF_000002075.1 Aplysia californica | reverse complement strand
TCACACACACACACACACACACACACACACACACACACACACACACTCACACACAAGACACAGATACTGGGTCTCCCTTGGGTCCAAGTGGTCCTTCTGGCCCTCTCTCACTCACTCTCTCTCTCTCTCACTCACTCACTCTCTCTCTCTCTCTCTCTCTCTCTCTCTTTCTCTCTCTCTCTCTCTCACACACACACACACACTCACACACAAGACACACTTACTGGGTCTCCCTTGGGTCCAAGTGGTCCTTCTGGCCCTCTCTCTCCCTGTTGTCCAGTCACACCCTGCGTGGACACAGCAAGTATAGGACATGTTAGACTCATGACACACGAGAGACACATTAAACGGGGTATGTTAGACGAATGACAAATGACACATGAGAGACAGACACATAAAAAGGGACATGTAATAGACTTATGAAACGTGAGAGTTAGTTTTAGTAAGAGTTTTACTGCACTTGCAACGCAATAAAGTCATATAAGTGGCGAATATTAGAAGTATTACAAGAGAGAAACAAACACAAAAAAGAGGGGAGATTAAGACGATAGCTGTTTGATAGGAAAGAAGAAGCAAACCACACCAGATCACCCGCCAACCACCCACTGACACATGAGAGACACTTTAAAAGGAGAATGTTAGACTAATGAAATATGACACATGAGAGACACTCCAGAAGGGACATGGCATAGACTAATGACACAAGAAGAGACACATCAGATGGAACATGGCATAGACTAATGACATATGACACATGAAAGACACATCAGATGGAACATGGAAAAGACTAATGACACATGAAAGACACATCAGATGGGACATGTCATAGACTAATGAAACATGACAGACACAGAGTCACTTCCTTTGAATCCTTTGTTATTCAGAAAAAGAGCATAGGGAGGGACCTTGACAAAAAGCGGACAGTTTGATTCATATAATATCATATCTTCATAAAGAAAGTTTATCTGACAAGGTGACAACGACTGAAAAGGAAGATGAAGAGGAAGAGAATAAGATTTTTTAAAAGGGAGAAGGAAGATGATGAGAAAGAGAAGGAGGAGGAGGAGGAGGGGGGAGGAGGAGGAAGAGACAGCGAATGGAATGCAGAAACTGATAAATGCTGAAGCCAACAGCTTTAAGTTTTATTGAACCTCTGTACGGCAGACAATTCGCTGGAAAAAATGTGACAACCTTACACAATGAGTACATGACTCATCAACATCTCTTATTACAAGTGGCATTCAAAACTTGATATATGTATTGGAAAGGAAGTACACTGAGAAACAAAAGACCACTTAAAGCTGAATGAAGGCAAAAATGGCATAAAATAAGACGACGTCTTTGCTCATAGGTGAGAAAAATATCATCTCTGACAGACCGATGGTAATGTCACACGCAGAGACAAAACATTAACGTCTAACAACGAAACTCAGAATGAAAGCAGAAAAAGAGGGGGTGGGGATTATTATATCAGAACACACTCAAAGTATTTTTGGGTTCACATTGCAATGAGGGAAACAAATTTAAGATAATTGCAAAGTGAGGGTAGAAGGATAATAATTGAAGGGAACAAACATTTCATGTTAAGTCAACATATAAGCTCAGACTTCTAAAACACTGAAAGCTAGAAGAAAGAGTTCGTAGTTCCAATGTTTTAAAAAACACAAACCCTCTTTCAGTCAAGGAATTGAATAGCCACAAAAAAAACAAAAAAAAAACAAAACAACAACAACAACAGATATATAAATTATAGAAGAAAAAAAATTCTCCACAGTGTACAAAAACACGAAGCCTTCTTTAAAGCACGAATGAGAACTTGGGAAAGCAAATAAAGACACATGTTAAGGGAGTCTAAAATAAAAACAAAAACAAAAACAAACAAGAAAAAACTTCGGCTTGGTATCAAGGGGTAGTTTCCCTGATATTACAATAGATATTGAGCGGGTTTGACACTGTGAGTAACATACCTTGGCACAGTACTTATATATACTTCAATGGCTTGTTACAGTAGGAAGTTGTATGACAGATTCATTGCTATTTTAGTACGAACATGAAGCAACCACTATATTTATTTGTAGTGAAAGAGCTTCATTTTCAGCTCTACGAAAACTGACTACTGTTAATTAACTAAGCAGAGAATAAGTTCAGTTCATAAATTTTCAACATAGCCCTGAAAACTCAAGTTTAAAAAACCCCCACTCTGTACTACATTCACACACACACACACACACACACACACACACACACACACACACACACGCACACACACACACACACACACACACATACACACAAAATCTCTCTCTTTCTCTCTGTCTCTTCCTCACGCCCTCTCTTTCTAGTTTATTTAGAACACCTTCGTGTCATATATCTGCCATTAGAAAAAGACACCCCTGGTTTAACTAGATACAACCACCCATCTAATGAAAAACAACAACAACACACACAAAAAAAACAACCAAGTATATCAATAATGAGAGTATAAACTCTATAAAAAACGGGAGATAGGGGAGAAATTAAAACAATAAACTGATGAATCTAGACAAATGCTAATAAGCACAACAACATAGTATAATATATTACGATCAGTACTCACTTATATCCTGAGGCATTCATTCATATTAACAAAAGATTAATCATATGTTTCATATTATATCTACATCTCTGCTCAACAATTCCAAGAATTTCAGTTCTCAGAAAGAAAGTCTCAGACCAATATTATCACTGTTTATGCATTCCACATCAGTGGCATCTCTGTTGAGGCTGAATCTTTGTATGTTGATGGTCTGGGGTGTCCATCCAGCATTTCCATCGTGGATAGATAAGGTTTGTCTTATCTTATCTTATCTGATTTGATCTTACTTTACCTTACTTTATCTTATCTTATCGAACAACAATGTTAGCAAACTTGGTTAAGTTGTTAAGCGATGGTTTATGATGAACTAATTCAACATGGGCTCATTTTTTAGCATTAAAACAGAGTAGGGTGAAAAGAACATAATATATGTTATTGGATGGTATAGGTGAAAGCAATAGCCAGGTGAGATGACATCTGTAGTTGCACTGACGTAACATGACTAGATGGGAACAAGTTAGTTACATGATGTAGTCATAAGATGGCATGGACAGGTAGTGATCTAGGCTAAGACTCCCACTTCCTCCCACCCCCCAACCCACCCACAATCAACCCATTCCTGGATTTATAACAGCAGCCTCAACAACAAGAACTAGAACAATAACAGCAACAATAGCACCATCAACAACAACCACCACCAATCTCGTCATTCAGGATACCAACTGTTACACGCTTTCTTCAAAGCTGTCACACCATCTTTCCATCAAACACCATATCTAATGCTGTCTCAACAACCTTATAACATACCCATCCCCCCCCCCAAAAAGACAAACAACAACAACACATACACACATACACACACACGTGCACACACACACACACACACACACACACACACACACACACACACACACACACACACACACACACGGAGCTGGCAAGATTCTAATTTCCCCTCTCTCTCACCGGCAGTCCCTCTGGTCCAACAGGCCCCGGGATTCCGGCACGTCCTGGGGGTCCCTGCGGTCCGATCAGGTCCTCCATGTTGCCCTCAAACTTGCCAGGCAGACCTGGCACACCCTGGATACCTGGCTGGCCAGGAGTTCCGTCAATACCAGGCTCACCTGAAAAGCAAAGGGTCAAGTTAACTTTTTCAGCACGCAAAATGTCCCATCAGCAGCAGCTGCACAGTTGGAACAATCATACACATATCAGCAGAAACATGGTATGTATATTACTGTTGCCTGTTTAGTTTGAGTTTCAGATAATTAAAAAAACAAAACAGAAGAAAATATCTGTATGAAAGACGAAGTTACAATTCTTTTCATGAGCCAACAAAACAAAACGCAAAAAATCCCCAACAAGTAAACAAATAAACAACAACAACAACAAAAACAGCAGCAGCAGCAGCAGTAAGTTTCGTAACTTGTGTTCGGATACCAATAAATTGGCAGACTAAAAAAAATACATCTTTAAAAGGAAAGAAAAAAAGAAAAAGGAAAAAAAGGCACTCCTCTCCCGCTCCCCCTCCCCTTTCCCCACACAATATATTACGTTTAAATTGTCTATTTACCATCAAGTCCGGGAAATCCGGGCTCTCCCTTGGGTCCGGCGGCACCAGGAGGTCCCTCGGGTCCGACAGGTCCCAGGGGTCCAGGAGGTCCAGGGGGTCCGGGTTCAAGTTCTCCGTCTCCAGAACTGCCGTCAATCCAGACACCGGTGCCAGCTCCAGAGGCTGGTCCTGGAGGTCCGGGGGGTCCGGGGGGTCCTTGCAAGCCCTGGGGTCCGCGCGATCCCACCTCACCATTGCTGCCGGGGAAGCCTGGCTCTCCAGGAATACCGGGTGGCCCGATGACGGAGGTGCCCTGAAAGTGTGGTGGGGGTGGGTGGGGACGAGAAACTAGGTTGTGAATATTATGGGAAAAAGAAAACTACCTGGGGGAGAGGTCGTGAATATTATGGGAAAGAGAAAACTACCTGTCGGAGAGATCATGAATATTATGGGAAAGAGAAAACTACCTGTGGGAGAGGTCGTGAATGGTATTGTAAAGAGAAAACTACAAGTGACATGACAAGCATGCATGTCTATAGAATTGCTATAGAAACCTTGAATTTTGCTTCTGACTTTCATTCAACTGCGACGGTAAAGAGATTGAGAGAGAGAAAGAGTGTGTGTATATTTGTGTGTGTGTGTGTGTGTGTGTGTGTGTGTGAGAGTGTGTGTGTGTGTGTGTGTG
>NW_004797298.1:1560556-1561754 GCF_000002075.1 Aplysia californica | reverse complement strand
AAAAAGGAGAATTTAGCACATCAGCTCCTTTAGTGACCCCACAGAGATGATGTGACACTGTGACATCATGACACTATGATATTATGACACTGTGACATTACCTTGGGTCCAACTGGTCCGACAAGTCCGGGGAATCCACGATCTCCTGGGGGTCCGGGGATACCCGCTGGTCCAATCTGTCCGGGCATTCCAGGCAGTCCTGGCTCGCCGGGGTCACCTTTAGGTCCAGCCTCAAACTCTGGGATGACGTCGAGAGAACCGGGACGTCCAGCAGGTCCAGGGGGTCCAGGTGGTCCGGTGATGGTCAAGCCAGGCTGGCCCTGGGAAGAAAAGAGGGTGTGGAAACTTACAAGCGGTGCCCATTGTGGATGGGATTGAGTCGGGTCGGATCGAGGACGATCACTCAACTCATCGCCTGAAAACAAACGTGTTTGTTCTAGAGGCGATGAGTCGGGCGCGAACGGCTTGTGCCACGATAGCTGCTTTGCGCCCTCTATCTGGCTAGCAACCCCCCCCCCCCCCCCGACCTCGACCCCCCAATGAGCACCCCTTATTGGGTCAGAGACAATTCAGTATTTTAGGGGGGTTAATAACACAAACCCTCACCTACTATTGTAATTACTAGGAAAATTCGTCACCAATTGGTCGCTTTTATGCACAAGGGGGCTATCCAGAAAAATGCTGTTTTAAGAAATCGAAGGTAAAGTTTTTGGATCCTTGTTCAGTTTCTGTAAAAGACAAGGAGAGTTTTCTTTTTAACCAAATAAATATACAAACCATGACCAAAGAAACCAAACGTCTCCTACACGTAGGGCAATGCCCACTTTTGGTGTAGATCAAGATTTCTGGAAATCCCCGAGATCTGGGCTTAGCCCGCTTGTCCTTAAAAGCGAAAAATTTACTTACAAACCCTCACCTATCTACCGTAATTTTTTCACTAAAGACACAATACAAGGAAAATACGTCACTAATTTAACCTGATACAGAGTGGCTGTTCTCCTCAACGTGCGATTAAGGGTACGTAACTCTTGGAAATGACACCCCGTTACATGTGTAGGAACTGAATTATCTCCCTTGATTCCATGTTGGACAGTCCTGAGTGTCTCTTTGATTTTTCTTTTTATCCATAAAAAATAACAACCACAACCATCCGTCCCGTGTAAATGAAAGGGCAACCCTATGGTTTGCTTTGAACCCC
>NW_004797298.1:1553301-1557324 GCF_000002075.1 Aplysia californica | reverse complement strand
CTCTCTCTCTCTCTCTCTCTCTTTCTTTCTCTCCCCGCCCCTCTCTCTCTCCCCCGACATTTTTGCTGGCTTGGCGATAACAAGCACAGCACCTACCATGAACTACAGAGAAACAACACAGAAAACATCGCCATTCCTCAAATCCTCACCTGTGTATTACGATCTTCTGGTCCAGGTTTATCGATGATGATGTTATCATCGCCAGACCCGCTGTAATCCTGGACAAAGACAGAATAAAATAGAACATTAGAAACCCATATAGTGAGAAAAACCATTTGTGAAAGAGGTGCTTGAAGGAAAGATATGGGACAGGAGAGCCAGAGGAAGGCAAAGAATAACATGGATGGACAACAGAGGAAGACGGACTGGACTTTTTATGGCAGAATGTGAAACGGCAGCTCGCGACTGAAAGATGGAGGGTCATTACACGTCAATCCCTGAGTCAGAGATGACACCTCCAGGCATCCAGGTATAGTGAGGAAAATAAATGTGAGCTCAAACTTAGGACAGAGGGGCCAAAAGTCTACGAAAAAATCCTGAAGGTTTGTTTTTGGATCCCATGGAAACTTGCACGCAGGGACTAAAACTTTGTAGAGCTTTATTGTCTACTGCATCTTGTATCAAGACCAGGGGCGAAGGCTGACCTGTTTGACAGGGTAATCAAAGTAAGACAAAAAACAAGACAAAGATGAGGTCACACACGAATAGCGTTATCAAAATAGGACAATGATTTTAAGCAAAACTTCTTAATCGGGGCTGCATCACTGAGTTGTAAATGAAAACAAATCCTGAATTGTTATATTTATGTTCACCCGTCAAAATACTCTAGAAATATCTCACTGATTAATATTTATTCGTACTTTGGGCAAAACGTAAGTATAACTTTTAAACGTGCGGTGAAAATAATTGTCTCCAGATTGATTTTTCTATGGTAAATTTTATTAAAGCTGTGAATATGCAAAAAAAAAAAAAAAAAAGCAGCAAAGAAGCGGGGATAAAAACACTACAGATGTATACTCAGAGGCAAAAGATACGCGAAGAATTAAAAAGCATGAACAAAACAAAACTAAAGTCAACAAGGGTCTCTCCTGTGTAAATGAAATTTTAATTCGTCCAATTTACACAGCTACGAGAGTGTTAATATGTGGGTGTTTTAGTGTGGCTTTAGCGTCATTATATTATTTCTGTGACCTTCACCGTGGGACAGAAAGTCAGTACTGTGTGTGACCTCTGTTGGCTGTAATAAGCGCTCTGCATCTTCGACTCCTAGTGTTTACGAGATAGCTTATTAATTGTCGATCTGGAATCTGTACCCACACTTGGCCGGTGAATGCAGTCATTGAAAGAGTCGTCAGGGATCGTGGTTGCACCTGACGAGCTGCCTCTGGATGGACCTCTCAAAGGGGCTTACATCGGGTAAACAAGTTAGATGAAGCAAAAATTGATATTGTCAGTCTTGTTGAAAAAAGAAGTTTGGAGGTCTCTGGCAAAAGAGTGCACCACATGAGGCCGAAGAACTTGGGCGATGCAGTGCTAAGCTGTGACCCCATTTCCTTGTCCATAACCAGCGTTAAGGAAAAACACAGGCCCAGTTCTTTTATTTAGGGAGACAACTCCCCAAACATAACGCTTACCCTTCCCCGTGGGTCTCTCTCTCTCTCTCTCTCTCTCTCTCTCTCTCTCTCTCCCTCTCTCCCTCTCTCTCTCTCTCTCTCTCTCTCTCTCTCTCTCTCTCTCTCTCTCTCTCTCTCTCTGCGACATTGGCATCAACGTAGCGCATCAGGTCTGTGCACGCCCAAGACGGATGCACCCATTTGCTGGATCAACGAAGAATCTGCTCTTGTCGGTGAACAGCACCCTTCCCCAGTGTCTGTTCTTCAAGTTAATGTGCGCTTGTGCCCAAAGACGCCGGTCACGGCTGTGCTGAGGGGTCAGAGTTGGCATGCGACACAGCCGTCTGCACCAGAGGCTGAGAAGTGCAATCTCCGCCGTACGGTTCTGGTACTTAGGGCCCGTCCGGTTCGTCTGATAGTGTTCCTGATGGTTTCGGCGGATGCCCCGCACGGATCCATCAGGTGTTGGCGCACCACGAAGCTATCTTGAGATGCAGTTGTCGCCTGCCCTTCGGTCTTCCGGCTTGGGGGAGATCACTGGTCATTTGGTAGCTCGAAACTGGTTCTGTAGTCTATAGGTAGTGCAGACATGCACGCCTGTAACAGTAGTCACATGTTGAGCAGACTCGCCAGCCTGTGGTCGTCCAATAGCCCTCGTACGGTTTTCTAAAGAAAGTCTCGGCATCTTGATACTGCTTTCGTTTTCAACTTAATTCCAAATTTCGAGGCTTCAAATTTATAGGCCAGGCCTACGTGACCTCACAAACACAAGCTCTTTGCTCGAACGATGTGACAAGCGAGTGCCTGAGTGCTGTGTTAGTTGTTATAGTTGCTTGTAGCATAAGCGACCAATCAGAGCATTGTATTTTTCGAATGAGGCCAATCTGACAAGTTCAGATCATGCTTCCATGGAACAAGTAAAAAGTACTCACCAATAGAATCTTTCTCTAATGCTATAACGACGATGAAAATTTCGTGTTACTTTTGCCTCTGAGTACATTATTATGATCAGTTTAGTTTCAAATTTGGCTGTCTTTATCTAGCCTTTCGTGGCCCGGAGCTGATGCCAGAATCATGCCATAAACTAAACATTGGGCGGTAAAAAATCGAGCTTAAAAATGCAAGCACCCACGGCAGCCATGACATTGTTAAGAGTTAGTCTACCTCATCTTTTTAAAGTACACTACCAGTCTAATTGTTAGTGGACACAATCAGTGCTTGTGACTGCTTATGAGAGTGGCCCGAAAAAGGTGAATGAGTGCTCATTTGACGATTTCAAAAACGTCTTTTTACAGGTACAAGGCCTACGTCTACGGGTGAATTTGACTGCGACGATGTTCCTAAATAAAGGAAGGGAAGCAGTGATAATTTGATAATTTAGACGTTTCGCCCCTGATCAATACAATCAGAATATAAGGTGCAAAATAAAACGCAAAAAAAAGAGATTAAAAAATAGTTTTTGATCATGTGTAAGCAAAAAGAAGAATATTTCAATATCTTGCGAAGATTTCCTTTATTTAAAAAAATCAAGATGCATGAGATGGCGTCAAGATGGAATGAAACTGTTACCTGGCCGCTGTACTCCTGAACAGACCATGAAGAAAGACAAGACAGATACAAATAAATACAGTCCATAAATTTGAAAGACATTTGAGATAGAATACTCTTTCTTCACATGCAGAAGGCTTTAAAAAAGATAAAACATAAAACGCAATAACTAGTTCAAGAAATACGAGACATGCACAAAACGTCAACAATGTAAGATATAAAATATATAGTAAAACAGGCAAAATAGAAGACGAAAGGAAATTTATTTACATTGATCTACCGGACGACACTAAAAGAGGAAAAAATGTCTGTATGATTATCAGCACTGGAGGTAGGATAAAATGGCACCGACCATAGACAGCTGTAAGATATATCACGGACATAGATAGGAGAAAACATGTACATTTGAAAGGCCTGAGAGAAAACAAGAGACGTCATTTTCTAATAACAATTTGAACAAAACAAAAACGAAATACAGTACTTAACAGCCCACTTTTTTCCACAGCATTGATTATTTTCCAAACCTGATATTGGGCGACGAATCCGGTTTTAGCCTTGGACACTTAAACGGGTCAGAATAGCTGTTTACTTTCCAATAAATTTCAGAGCTCAAATTAAACAAAACTGATATTTTATGTTTTTCCCTTATATCCTTCATTCGCAAATACTGCAAGTATTACCTCTACAGAAAACGCCACAAAATATCAAATAAGATCAACTGAGGTTAATTAAGGATAAGATTATAAGACTGTCATATTACGAGGAAAATGTGTGCGGGCCGCGTGTGTGTGTATTTGTGTGTATGAGGGAGAGAGACAGACAGACAGAAAGAGAGAGAGAGAGAGAGAGAGAGAGAGAGAGA
>NW_004797298.1:1545956-1552324 GCF_000002075.1 Aplysia californica | reverse complement strand
CGGGGGGGGGGTGGAATCGACGTCCTTCAACATAATACGTTGACCTCCGCTCCAATCTGGGTGCCTCGAGGTGGCGACTAGCCTTTGTGCTTGAACACACTGCAGTTTATTTTCTATTCACCGACAGGGTACATTACAAATTTTAATGCGTCTATCTGTCTAAGCAACGTTGTAAATCAGCATTTTGAAAAGACGCAAAAGGCACGTCCTTTGGTGTTTTATAATCCGTCTGCTATGTCGACATAGGACCAACTCTGACAATCACATAGTGTGAAAAGCATTATTGCGACCGGGTGGGGATTACCCCATGCAGGGGTATCGGTAGCTTAACTCTTTGAAAATCACCCCCTCCTCGACTCTCCCTCCCTTCTGTCTGTCTGTCTGTCTGTCTGTCTGTCTTTCTTTCTCCCCCTCCCCTCTCTGTATGTCTGTCTCCCTCTCTCTATCCCTCTCTCTCTCTCTCTCTCTCTCCTCTCTCTCTCTCTCTCCCCCCCCCCCTTACACACACACAAAGAAGAAAAAGCCAACAAAAACATCCCACCAAAATATACTCAATCCCACGTTCTGAATGGCCACCTCAGCCTTGACTATAACTGTACCCACGCTCAGACGCACGCACAAACATACGACAAGAGTGTTACATAACACACCAACATACAATAAGAGTGTTACATAATGCACCACATTATCGCCACTACTCAACAAGTCCATCTGACCGCAATGAATGAATCAAGGAGCCTCCGTTAACTCAAACCAGCCCAGCACGACCACCACATGATGTTCCTTGTGGTTGATGCTAGTGATGAAGATGGAGCAAAAAAATGGCATTGACGGTTGACCTACTTATATCTGCCAGACCCCCTTACAGTGACGAGAGGCGACGATTGGAAGACGCTGGCCAAAGTAGGCGGCGCCCTACAGAGAGGAAACGGAAGTGGTCGTGTACCTTTGCGCCCACCATTATTTTTAATTACCGCCATTATTGTTTCCCTGTTCCCCTGCTGGGCGCATCGAATGATTGAGCGAAATCCGCTTTTAGATGGGAGAAACGTAGCAATGAGTGCAACTGTGAAAAGCAAGACTGATCACTTCCTCATATCAGAATCGTGTGGCCCCATTCATGCGCGTTTCTTTATGGGTCATACGTATTTAGACCTGGAGTAGCAGCCTCACAAGTCAAGTGTGAGGTGGGTAAACTTAGATCTTTTTAAAGTTTTAGTAAGAATTTTACGGCACTTGCATCACAATAAGGCCATAAAGGTGCCGAAGGTTAGAGGTATTACAAGAGAGTAAAAAACACAAAAAGAAGGATGAGAGATCAGGACGATAGATTATGTATAGGAAAGAAGAAGCACACCACACCAGAGCACCCGCCTAACACCCACAAGCTTAGGTTAGGCTCAACATTCGAAGTTCAGACAAGTTGCACTAAAACAGGCTCCATTTTGTTCCATCTTAAAAGATAGCAACAAGATGATCCACCTCGACCTTCAAGTGGATGGCGAGCAAGAAGTAAACCTATTGCATACCCGTAGGAAATTCAGCCCCCTGACAGAAAAGTTACTCATGGACTTTCATACTGAAAAGTACACCTTTTTGCCATTCTTTGTACAACAAATCCTTTACACCCTCTGCCAACTAAACCAGAATCGCACAGACATTTTCTCCGACCCACTTTAAAGTGCTTTCTTTACTAACGCCCCCCCCCTCCCCTTCCGTTAGCTACACTACACGACAACACAATTGTAACTCTTCCGGTATGCCACATTTCTTTCTTTCTCATTAATCCCTCTCATTATATCTGCCCTCTCGACGAGACTTCGACATTACATAACTTCACAGCTGAACTTCCCATCCGACCTTTCGATTTTGACAAACCAGAGTATAATATTTAACAGCCCACAACTATTCGATGAGAATTCGACGTTAAATAAGTGCGGGGCACGACTTGCTGTAAAAGCTTTCGATCTGAACACAAAGAGAAAAACATCGTCTGCCTGTCAGTCAATTTGTCTGTGTGTACGTCTGTCTGTCGTTCTGTCTCTGTCTGCCTGTCTGTCTGTCTGTCTGTCTGTCTATCTCTCTCATTAAAAATCAGCATAATCTATCTGTCTTCCTGTCTGTCTCTATCCCTGTAAACAAAAATGAGCATAATATATGTAACTGTCTGTCTGTCTGTCTGTCTCTCTCTCTCTTCCTCTCAACAAAAATGAGCATAATATAATATGTGTCTGTCTGTCTGTCTGTCTGTCTGTCTGTGTCTCCCTCTCCTTCCCTCTAAAAATAAGCAAAATAGTCTGCACCCCCCATAACCACACCCACACCCACACTTCCATCAGGCCTCAGCAGCAACCACTAGAACAAGAAGAAAGCGTACGCAAGTTTCACCGCACCAGGTGGCTTGAGGCTTCGCGCCGATGGTGCGGTCTGGTGCGCGGACGACTATTCGAACTGCCTCTGAAGAGCGCGCGCAAATGCAAAACAGATGTGTGCGTTTCTGATCCCGAGTAATTAACCCTCGGCCTGTCAGCGCTGGTTCTTCCTCACTCCGTAACTCGTCAGCTATGTAGACAACGTGCATCGCTCACGTGAGTCTTCTTCCACATTCTCATCCTTTTGAGCTTTGTTTTATTTCTTTTGCTACGAGTTGGTGTGCAATTTTGTCTGTCTCTCTGTTCGGGTGTCTGGTTGTCTGTCTGTCTGTTTGTCTGACTGTCCATCTGCGTATGTGCGTGTGGGTGTGTCTGTCTGTGTGTATCTGTGTGAATGAGAGAGAAAGAGAGAACGATAGACTAGATAGATAGATAGATAGATAGATAGATAGATAGATAGATAGATAGATAGATAGATAGATAGATAGATAGATAGAGAGGAGACAGACACACACACACACACACACACACAGAGAGAGAGAGAGAGAGAGAGAGAGAGAGAGAGAGAGAGAGAGAGAGAGAGAGAGAGAGAGAGAGATGAGGGAGGAAGATGGAAAAATAGAAATGAGGAGGGATATGGAGAAAGAAAGAGGGGATGGGGATGGGAGACTGAAATTTCTTATTGCTGTTGTTGTCGTTATTGCTGTTGTTATATTTATCGCTATTGTTTATCCACCTCCTTTTCCTCCCCCTCCTCCTCTTCGTATGAAGAATAACACAGATTTTCCCAACACCAACTAAAAAAACCCCAAAGCAACAGGCATCGAAGTTATTTCTTTTTTCCTCTTTATCTCAACCAGGGGGTGGGCATTAGAGCGAGTTTGCAGGCAAAGGAATGCAGATACAAGGCCATCTATGTCGCCATCATAATCATTCTGAGCAAACAGTACAGGGCCCGGATTGTGCGAACGAGACTCTTGCCAGCCAGGAACAGGTCTAGACATGTCCCTCCCGGGAACACAGAATGTCAGCATACACTTTGCAGGTCGCGAGGAGAAAACCCCCCCACCAACAACCGATATGCATGTAATGTAATCATCTCCCTCTCTTCCAATCTTTTCTTTCTCCCCCATCCCTTGAGAGAGGGGAGAGAGAGAGCGAAAGAGAGAGAGAAAGAGAGAGAGAGAGAGAGAGAGAGCGAGAGAGCGAGAGAGAGAGAGATGAAGCAATAAGGCAGCCAAACCCACCATAAAAATACCTTTACAGGAATTCTATATGGGTTAAAGCAAAGGCAATAAATTTTTATTTTTTTAAAACTCGCCAAAGGAATCTACTCCTCAAAGTCTTTCTCTTGTGTATCTACTTCTGTTTCAGCCTTTGGGACGGTACTAAAAGGCGGTTGATTGCGGTGGCTCTGTTGCGATCCGCTACTGTTACTTCTTTTCTTTTAAACAGTTCTTATACTAACATGTCTCCTGCAAAAGATGACTCTTATGGCGCTGAATCTTCCAGAAGTACATTAGGAAAAAAGTAAATTTTGACCCCCTCTTCATTTTTAAAACAAGATAAAAGCGCCCTTCGAGCAAGACGTCACGGAGAGCCCCAGTGGAGAGTGGACAACCCGGGTACGCCTGCTAGTACGTTATGTACGGTGGGTTAAAGGTTACTTTTTTTTTTCGCTAAAACTTAAACGAAACCAAACATTACGAGTCATTCTAAGAGAAAATTAGGGAAACACTTAGAAATACAAAACTTGAAAAAATCGCTACCCCATAATTACAAACTTCTATCCGCTCATTACCGAGTTCTGAGAAATTTGACGCCAAAATGTTGTTTTTTTAAAAAGTTTTTCCCCCCCGATGCAATTCTTTGAATATCTTCATAACGACTCCATATATTCTTATGATTTTTATAGAGTAGATAGAGTATTTGATTTCTAACTTCACGGTCTTAGAAACGCAAAACGGCCAAAAATGTCACATAGAACTTTGTAATTTTGAGGACGCAAAATATTACGCAATGTGGAGGAAAGAGCGATTAAGCCAAACATATTGCGCCAAGAGGGGCGTTGCAAGGGAAGACACTTTTTTCTTTGAAACATGTTGAAATTTGTAGGCACTTTCTCTTCAGCACTTGTGGGAGAATGCGATAACTTAACTCAACACGTTGCTTCTTATCAGTGGCTCACATCGTCTGGGTGAATATTACGCTTAACAAGAAGCAGGAACCAGCATTTTTCAAGACATATGTATATATCTCTTCAGAGTTAGTGCAAATGAAGACGAGCTACACAACAGACGTTCGAGGCTCAATCGTTATTTTAATTTTTCAGTTTATATTTTGTTGTTACGTTTCTTATCCTTTCCAGAATATTCTCTCTCAGCCCGCCATAATAATAATAATAATAATTATTATTATTATTATTTATTATTAATAGATCTATTATAATAATTTTATTAAACAAGGCACTTTTATGCATTCCTTCTTCAAAATGGAAAAAAGGGCATCAAGGTTTTACGCTTCAGCAACAGCAAAATCACCATAGAATGGGGAAGTGATACCAGGAACCCCCCCCCCCCCCCCGCTATTTGGGCATGATGGAAAGCACGTTGATAAGATCAGAATCACAGGTTATGTTCCAAAAAAGCGCTTTCCCAGAACTACATCGTACTGAACGGCCTTACGCATACTGACAGGCGTTGTTAAAGAAGTACAGATGATACATCTTTGCCTGGGCGGGAGACAAAGACGAAGTAGATTGCCCAAGTTCTACGTCCATCAATTCAGACCTTGGCTTCCTTGATATACTCACAGAACAACACAAGGGCAACAGGAACAAATACAAAGGCGAACCTGAGATCTACTGGCGATGTGGTATTAGGATACAACGAGCAGAGAGACAAACCTAAGCACAGAACCATGTCCAACGTACACAGGGAGACAATGATTTATCTTTTCAACGATAAAAAGACGGCTACTACTGATAGAATCGAGATCCTTTAAGAGATATCCCGCATATCAGAGCCAAACAGAGCTTTCATGGAAAAACGCCGGAACAGTAAAAAAAACTAACAAACTACCAAAAACAAAAACAAACGGATTTTCCCCATAGGGAAATCAAGCTCATAATTATTATTCACTCCCAAGATCCTTAATCATCACACCAATAAAACCTGTAGCCGGAAACACAACAGTGTAAGATGAAACGGTTGTTGGATGTTCTAAATTATCTTCAAAGGGTTGACAATAACATGAAATATAGAAGAGTACGTAGTCATGCAACCAAGAGGAAAATCAACAGACATTCATGGCGGGAGATGATGACCGAGCTATGTTGTAGGTTTTATGGCGAGTAGCTGCCATACAGGTCCCATTTTAACAGTAACTGATCAGGAAAACGGCAACACTGAGAAAATAAAACCACTGTATTCGTAAAGAGTTAAACATGAAATAGGTGGGAAGAAAAACTAAGTGAATACATGAGCACATCCTCTTTTTAGAGGATCTGTTTTATTTTTCTTATTAAGCGTTTTATGCACTTGCAACAAAATTGGGTCATATAAGTGCCGAAGATTAGAGGTGTTACAAGAGAGTAACAAAAACGAAAAAGGAGGAGAGACAAAGACGATAGACAAAGACGATAGTTGTTTGATAGGCAAGAAGGAGCAAACCACACTAGAGCGTCCGCCAACCACCCAAGGAGAATCTCTATTTTCGTTTTTCGTTTTCAACTTTAACCGGAAAACACAAGTTCGTTTCAGTAAAAGTTTTATGGCGTTTGCAACACAATCACGTGCCGAAGATTAGACGTGCTACTAGAGTGTAACATACACAAATGAAGGAGGAGGAGAGATAAATGATATGCGTCTGATAGGTAGAAAGAAGGAGCAAACCACATACACTATAGCACCCGCCAACCACCTTCAGACACAGATAATAAGACTCGAGCACAAGCAATGTGTTTGTCAATAATGCAGAATGCTATCTGCGCCTGTG
>NW_004797298.1:1543571-1545761 GCF_000002075.1 Aplysia californica | reverse complement strand
AAGTTTTTGTGGGTGCCAACACAAAACCCCGCCCAAAATTATAACCTTCTCCCGGGGGGTTACACCCCCATAGAGGGGGGGGGGGGGAGGTTAATGGTTGCTTCTGTTTGGTTGAAAAGAGAGGGGCCACCTCCTTCCCGTTTTTGGCCCCGCCAACCCCCTCTTAAAACAGAATATAAGATTTGGGGCACAAACAATTTTTTTTTCAATAATAACAAAGAGTCTTCTCCCCCCCCAAAAAGAGGGGGGGGGGGGGGGGGGCGGGGCGTGGTGAAGGAACGCAGCATTAACCTTCACATTACTAGGTTTTGCTATCTCCTCCCCCATCAGACTCGGAGCTCCAATTCCCAGGCTCCTCTATCAAAATAACTAAAGAGTGGTGAAAGACAGCTTACAAAAACAGTTTATTTTTAACATTTCGAGGGAAATCATTCACTGCATTTTCTACTCTCACCAGAGACAAGAGCTGCACTGTTGATGCATCTTATGCCTCAATTATGCATCTTATCTCACCAGGTAGCAACATTAAACAATCACCTCACTATGACCAGTAATACTTTTGAAGAAAAAAAACCCCCTCTGCAACCCACAAGAACGATTACTACTTCGCTTTAGTGAACAAAGTATTTTCAGTTACTTCCCCTGATAAGTTATGCACCCAAGAGTTACAATATGGTTGGAATTTTACGTGTAAAACCCATTAGCCGACTTGATAAACGTAGGTTCACAAGATGATGTTTCTCTCTCTCTCTCTCTCTCTCTCTCTCTCTCTCTCTCTCTCTCTCTCTCTCTCTCTCTCTCTCTCTCTCTCTCTCTCTCTCTCTCTCTGTTTTCCTACAGAGAAGTTCAAAGAAAGTCGAGCAAGGATTGTGATAGGGTGGTTATAAAGCTAAAAGGTTATGAAGCTGAGTAGTGTGATACCTTTTGCTCTGAATGAACAGCATCTGTTTTGCAGGGAAACTACCACCCCTCCGATCCCCATCCCCAAACCAAACCACTTTTATATTAGGCCTACATGTACGTAAGCTGAGAAAACATATTGCAAACAATTACGTTTGTATTTGTGTAGTAATTTTGCAGAAAACAGAAACAGTTTTTGTTTTAGTAAAGGTTTTACGGCGCTGCGCAACAGCATGAGGTCATATGAGCGCCAGAGGATTAGAGGTGTTACAAGAGAGTAACAAGCATAAAAAAGAAGGAAGGGAGATAAGGACGACAGATGTTTGAAAGGAAAGAAGAAGCAAACCACACCAGAGCACCCACCAACCACCTACAAACAGAAACAGATTAATAGAAAGAAAAACAATTAGACAAGCAAAAGAATGGATGAGCGTACAACCAGGTATACTACAAGATATATTATAGACATTATACATCATAAGACGAGGGCAAGACAACGTAGTTTGTTTTCCAAACCCCTTTCACATCGGCATATACTAAAGGTAGTTTTGGAAACAAGCAGCTCCCACCCTGCCTGTCAGGACTAGTTGGCGCTGCGGGGACAGACAGATAGACAGACATACATACAGACAGACAGACAGACAGACAGACAGACAGACAGACAGACAGACAAACAGACAGACAGAGAGAAGAGATAGTAATAGGGGAGAAAAAGACAGAAGGGAGAGAAGGGGGGGGGGGAGATAGACAAAGAGACGAGAAATTGAGAAAAGGGAGAGAGGGAGAGAGGGAATGAAAAGAAGAGAAAGAGAGAGAGACAGACAGGCAGACGGGCGGACAGAGAGAGAGAGAGAGAGAGAGAGAGAGAGAGAGAGAGAGAGAGAGAGAGAGAGAGAGAGAGAGAGAGAGAGAGAGAAAGGAAGAGAGAGAGAGAGAGAGAGAGAGAGAGAGAGAGAGAGAAAGAGAGAGAGGGGGTAATAGAGAGCGTAAATGAGAGAATGAAAGTGGAAGACACACAAAGATAGAGGATAGACCTTGAAGACCTTGAAGTAGCCCCGAGGTCATAACAACCCAGTCCAAGGACCCGAGAGAAGAATCGTGTGGCTGGCTGAGGAAATGGGCTTCTGTCTGACTGTTCGCATTTATCACACAGGTCGAGAGAGAGGGAGAGGGGAGAGAGAGGGGAGAGAGGGGAAAAGAGGGAGTGAGAAAGAGGGGGTGGGGGAGAAGGAGTGAGAGAGAGAGAAGGAGTGAGAGAGAGAGAGAAGGAGTGAGAGAGAGAGAGAGAGA
>NW_004797298.1:1542333-1543285 GCF_000002075.1 Aplysia californica | reverse complement strand
GGGGGGGCGTTCATTTGCTTGAAGGACATACGAGTTTTTAGATGAGATGAAGAAAAGTAAAGTTGACGCAACTTTAGGATGAGTCACACAAAGAGTGATCGATTGGGCAGAACAAGGAGCAAGTGGAGTGGAAGAAGAATTAAACAGACAAAGGTTTGCACAAAATTACAGCTAGAAAGATAACAATTTCCCCATTTTGAAAATACATTTGGCCGCATTTCGCCACACATATTGAATATTATTTTTCGTAAGAATTTTACGGCACTTGCAACACAATAAAGTCATATACGTGAGGAAAAATGGAGATGTTACAAGGAAGTAACAAACACAAAAAAGCAGGAGAGGTAAGGACGATAGATGTTTGATAGGAAAGAAAGAGCAAACCACACCATAGCACCCTCCAACCACCCACTTGAATATTGTGTGGGAGTGTTCTTTCACTACTGATCTATCTACAGGCGATAACGATAGCATACTCATTTTACCACCAAACACGTCCTCATGAAAATAGCAACTGTAACTGTGCAAAAAACAGAGGTAGCAGACCACAAAATAACATTTACCAACAGCCTGCGACAGGGAAAAAATCGGCCCTGTCATAATCGTAATAAATGATCTTTTTCACAACCACATTAAAAACTCTCTCATTCACTCATTTCCCACAAACAATTAAATAATTATGAGTTCACAAATGAGAAAGAAATACTAGTATAGTAACAATTAACAGCAACAACATCAGCAACAACAACCACTTAATTGCAGACCCTTTCACGTGAAGAGATAATGGACAGATAGATAGATGGAATGTGCATGTGAAACAGAGAGAGAGGAAAAGAGAGAGAGAAAGAGAGAGAGAGAAAGAAAGAAGGAGAGAGAAAGAAAGAGGGAGAGGGATAGAGAAACAGAGAGAGAGAAAGAGAGAGAGAGAGAGGGAGAGAGAGAGAGAGAGAGA
>NW_004797298.1:1540544-1541961 GCF_000002075.1 Aplysia californica | reverse complement strand
AGTGTGTGTGTGTGTGTGTGTGTGTGTGTGTGTGTGTGTGAGAGAGAGAGAGAGAGAGAGAGAGAGAGAGAGAGAGATTTTCACTTCAGTAGTAACGAGTGCAACATTGTTCTCGCGCATGCACGCGCGCGCGTGAGTGCGTGAGTGCAGAAGTGCGTGATCAATCGCCTGTGTATGTGTGCGTAACTGGCGAGGGGTCAACAAACAGCAGTGAGAAATGCCCTTGCATGCTCAGCGGTTAGCGAGGTGTCTGCGTCTGTTCCTTATCAGAGCCGGAACAATACCGCTAGTTGCACCATAGTCTGCACGACGAGGTGTCTAAGGTGCGTGCATACTCGTCCGATTCGGAAAAATATCTAAAGTATTGTCTTTTCAGTTTTTGTAAGAGTTTTATGTCACTTAAACAACACAATCATTTTCGTGATAATATAAACAGATTATATAAGTGTTAACGTTTAGAGAGGTGTTTCTAGACAGTAACATACACCGTAAAGAAGCAGGAAATGTAATGTTTTAGGCTTTAGTAAGCATTTAACGGCACTTGCAACACAAAAAGATCCTGTAAGTGTCAAAGATTAGAGGTGTTAATAGAGAGTTACAATCAAAGAAAAGATACAGGAGAGGTAAGGGCGATAGATGTTTGATACGTCGAAAGAAGGAACAACCATACCAGAACGATCGCTGACAACCCACAATAGTATTAGAACTTCTGGGACATGTGTGTGCTTATTGAAATGGGTGTGTCCAATACGTAGGACAGAAAAGGTTTCAGTTATAGTTTGAACGAATAATAATAATAATAATAATAATAATAATAATAATAATAATAATAATAACAATAACAATAAGAAGACTATTAATATCCACTCTTCTCCTATACCTTTTGAACCCCATTCCATTCATGTAAGAAAAATCGACGTCTGCATTGAAAACATCTTTATGAGTTTGAACTTTACTCATTGTTATTATAGGTATATTATTTACTGGCTAATCCAACTTCCTGATTCGATTCAATCATGCAGACACCGACTCATCGATCAAGTGGGTGACTACATTAACGCCAACAAGCACCACTCCATAGCAAGATGCTCTCATCTAAACGTTTCCATTTGTGCGACAGACTCCGCCATTATTCGAGACGACAAAGCACGCCCTCACCCTAACCTGCCCATGTACAACCAGACAGGTAAAGGTTACTGTCTCTGGCTCATTTTCGACATGTTTCTAGATTCGGGAAGATGATCTAATCTTCGAGCATGACGTGACCTTAGTGCGGGGTGTAGGCGGGTGGCTGGTGAGTTTTATAGTCTGTTTTCACTCATTTTTGAGAGTTTATGTGATTCAGGATAGGCGCATCACGTCATGCAAATGTGCGTGAGTGCAGGAACAAGAGTACGTGTATGTGTGTGTGGGGGGG
>NW_004797298.1:1537680-1540160 GCF_000002075.1 Aplysia californica | reverse complement strand
AGAGAGAGAGAGAGAGAGAGAGCTTGAGAGCTTAAGTGCGACAAAGTGACAGAGACAGAGATGAAATGCAGCGAGTACGAAAGTGGTAATGGGAGTGCTCTTAGAAACTCTCCCAAAGTCACACTCATAATTATTAGAAACTCTTCAAGTGACGCTATCCAGAAACAAGGCTTGCTCCTTTCCTGAACAGGGAATGGCATTATATGTAACTCGTGAGCTGGAGAAACGACGACTCAAAGTGAGCAGCCCTCTCGAACGCACACAAAACAAAACCCAGAATTTATTTCTCTCCGAGATTTGCTCCGATAGACAATCAGACAAAACCAAGCCGCAATTATCGCACGGGGAAATCCCAAGTGGCTCAATTGGGAGCAACACAGGAGGTGGGCGATACGGGAATCAAAACTATTTGTTCAGAATAGGGAGAGGCCGGAAGCAGAGGCTTCAGAGGCTGGCATTTCTACGGCATTTGCAGACTTCGGGTTTGATAGCCGCGGACAATAAAAGAGAAAATGTAAAACAAAACATAACAAAATAAAAACAGAGAGAGACAAAACAAAAACAAAGCAAAACAAATACAACAAAACAAACACACAAACACCTCACCCCCCCCCCCCCAACCAATAAAAAGAAAAAAAGAACATGTGCATTTTTCCTACAGTTCAGTATACAAAATCAGAGAAAACATGATTGCTGTGCCCAACGTCAGAAGTATAAGCGTCAGCAGAAGTATAAGTAAATCGTTGTCTTACAGTTTTCCCCGGCATTTCTCGCTATTGCAAGCTGCGCCGGTATCCGTGGCGTCAAATTCTAATGAATGTTAGGGGTATATTATTATGCTCTTTACTATTGCACGCGGGAGATGTCAGTTTTTTGTTTAGTTTTTTGTTTTGGTAAGTGTTTTACAGTGCTTGCAACTAACTACCCCTCGCGCATAAGGTCATATGAGCGCGCGGGACACATAAAATATTTTCAATTGGTATGAAAGATGAGAGTTTAAATCCCTTGAGGGTGAGAGGAGTTATTTACTGAGTATCTCCGCCTTTCCGCTGGGAAGGTGCAAGTCCACTCAGCACAGGTTGGCATAGACAAGTCGGATCTATGCAGCCCGCTTCCTAAATTGATTTTATAGGGAACTGTATTTTTTCGGAGGAGGGGGGGGGGGGGGCGGGCAAAAACAGACCTTTTATCCCTTTGCTATAGAGAAATATTAAAGAAGATGTGTGGCGCCAGTAGTATAGTGATTAGGCTATTGGTATGATAGTATCGGACCTGTGATTGTGATTGTGAGATTGTGGGTTTGGGGGTTCGAGGCACAGCGCGGTCCGACGTTGTGCCCTTGAGAAAGGCAGTTTACACGAGTTTTCCTTTTTGGCTCGGTACTACCGGGCATACACATTATATTCGGAGGTGCCACATCTTAAATAAAGTACAAGGGGCTTTACGCTATGCATTTTCAATTTTAATTCCAAAACGTAGATGCCCACATTTAACTCGTAGCCTCTTCCCGTAACACATTTTGTTCTATAAAGGTTCTTTCCGTAAAGCTTAAGTTCAGCCCACTCATTACTTATTCGTCCACAGAATTAAAGAGGCAATGGCTGAACTTCGGAACACTTATAGAGGAAAAGAGCTTACAAACAAGACAGACTTTTGCTTTCATCTTTCGAAAGCAGACCTATACTCTCGACTCCTAATCTTATGTTTTGAAGACAGACTCCTATTTTTATCTCCTTAAGGCAGACTCATATTCTCATCTCCGTAAGGCAGACTCCTATTCTCATCTCCTGAAGGCAGACTCCAACCTTCTGACATTTTCTCAGGGACGTGTACATGCAGGGCCCAGCCACAGTATTGCGTTGTTCCACAGAGCTTGCTCAACATAAGCGTGCACAGAGAGCGCTTTGATGTGAACACGATAGGCAATATTTTGACAAATGTAAATAAATCATCGGGGAGGGCGGGTAAACAAGCGACAGAGAGAGAGAGAGGGGGGGGGAGGGGCCTGGGGGGCAAACTCGGCTAAAAGCTCGTCATTGTTGCTTCTGTTGTTGGCCAGAGTGGACTGGGATTGTCTTCAGGGCTCCGTAGCCATGAGTGGGCGGGAGGGGAGAGAGAGCACGCAGACAGAATGCCAGGATTGTAGACGGGGCCTAGCTCTTGCCCCCAGGGCTGGGAAAGCATCCATTTCTCACGGAAACAAATTTTACGGCTACACCCAATCGTAAATTGAATCTGTGATATGATCCATTTCACTTTCTCTAGCGGGATAAATAGTTTCTATGTTTAAAAAAAAATCACGTAAACTTAAGACCCAGTGTGTAGAATTAATAGACCCTGCCGAATTTTAACGAGGCCCCAGGGTGGGATTTTGACAGAATTTTGGTGAAAATGTCAATTTTTAGATTATGAGATGTATCAGTATAAGAATCAACCAGGAATGTAAATTTGAAACTTCCATATCAAAGAGCAACCCCCCC
>NW_004797298.1:1533355-1534879 GCF_000002075.1 Aplysia californica | reverse complement strand
GAGAGAGAGAGAGAGAGAGAGGGGGGGTGCAGTACCAAAGTGTGCCAGTTAACCATTCCGACTTGATCTACGGCGCGTCAGACACATTCAGGTTAGACAAGATAGGGAGTAATAAGCATTACTAGATCGCGGAAGTATTTTTGCCACGACCCAACAGCGCTTGACCCCGAAAAAAATATAGCGATATCTGCTCGTGACCTAAAAGCACCGAATTGAGGACAGGAAGAAAAGAAAAACAACAAAAACATCCCTCAAAACAACAACTAAATACTTTAAAACTTTACGTAACGCTATATATACCCCCCTCCCCTCAGCTAAGTTATATTATTAAATTATGGTGTCTTTCTCCTCATAGTCTTACCCTTACTCCTTCACCCCATAACCACCCCACCACCCAAGCCACCGCTCGTCCATATTTTAAAAATCCACTCCCACATTTTAAAAATTCACTTCGATATTCGAAAAACCCACTACCATATTTTTAAAATCCGCTCCCACGTTTTAAAAAATCCACCCTTAGAATCCAGAAGATAACAATAATTTTCCACAGTTCTAGATCTAACAAAGAGTATGTATATATGTATCTGCAGCTGGTGCTGTTGCTCGTGAGTGCCTGAGACACCTGGGGGTGGTGGGAACTCGGGATTTTCGCGGGTGTTTCAGGGAGTGCTTCTTGGCTGCCCGTGCTTTGAGTTGAGCCGCTTATCGACCATGGTCCAGGGTAACCTGAACTCACGGTGACGCGCACTTTGTTGGAGCTCGGGCGTCATTTCATAATATAGCGTCCACAATAATTTCAGTTTTAGTTTTAATTTGAGTAAAGATGTGGGTACAACTTAAAAACTTTTGAGGGTGCAATGGCGGAGCGGTTAGAGCACTCGTCTCCGAAGCGGAAAGTCTGGGTTCGAGCCTCGGTTCGGACACTGATGTTTTTCGCCCCTCCCCCCGTAATGGGTACCTGACTTCGAGTCGGGGAATTAAAGGCGGCGTGGAAAGGAACTGGCCACCCTACCACAATATGCCGAAGGCCCAGGAAGTTGCCTCACTAACAAGGCAATCTCCAATGTCCGGACCGGATGCGGGAAACAACTTTAATTTTTCAAGACAAACACTGAGACAAACAACCAACAGACATTCATTTCTGAAAAAAAAGGGAAAACCGAATGCCAAAAGCAACAGAGGGGCCTACCAGCGGCGCCCTCCAACCATCCGCATTCCGTATTCCGTCTCCTCCAGTTTTTGTTTTGTTTGCTTTCGCATGGGTTGAGGCTATTGTTAGATGCAAAAAGGTATTTTCACAGGTGATGAAAAAATGGCGAAAAGCCAGGAAAAAGGCATCATTAATTATGCACCAAAAATAAATTCGGGATATTTAAGGGTACATAAAAACAAAGACATGATTGCTATTCAGCTATTAAAAGGGAAGCATTTTATGTTAAAGTTCATTGTGTCTAATTATCACGCTTCCGCGGCCCAATCCTCTGTAAGGTGGGTGTGTTTGGAAAAAAAAAAGGGTAAATGGGG
>NW_004797298.1:1531602-1532833 GCF_000002075.1 Aplysia californica | reverse complement strand
GGGGAGAAAATGAGAGGAAGGGGGGCGGGACGCCGGGCGGAGATTTGGGTGGATAGTGACAAGACGCAAATTCCCTTGAAAGGCACCGACTGTGAAGAACTGACTGTATATCATTAACGGAAACATGACATCTCATCAGCTATGCAGAAACGTCAGGTTTCAGACACGCACGCGGCAATCAGAAAGGCATGCAATATGACAAACAGACAGAACAGAAGAACAGACCCGTGTTCATAATGCATATGTCCCGAGTCACGTCCACAAAGATTGCTGCTATATTGCTTTGGAATTTTAAGAGCTAAGTAAGTTGTCGCACGCGTATTCGTTCTTGACGCACCGTCTAAGCCAATGAGAGGCGTGTGCATGTACTTCACGGAAATGAGTCCCTCTTTTTAATTCTTTTTTTGTGAAATAAACTTCTCCACAGATAGTTGCGGTTGTTCTTTAATCTGTCGTGTACTTTAATAAACTCATTACCACGAAGAATGCGAGTTAAGAAGAAAGCGAGTTGCTCAAAACAACGCTCAAAGCAACGCTAAAAAAGACCAGGTCAATTTGTTTGCACCCAAACTGGCAACTCTACAAACTCGTTAGAAATGTGTTTTTCCCAGGGTCTCTTAATATGTTACAGTTTTCTTTTAAAATCATCTTTCTATTTTTAAGAATCTCTTCTTAGGCTTAGAAAAAAGGTTAGAAAAAAAGACTATCAAACTATCAATAAAGCACACTAAACGCAGCCACCTTGTAGGTGAAATCAACCAGCATGCTTCCGGTTGTTCTATAGTCTACTGAGGTAATAATAGAGTCGACAACGCATAGAGCTTGCTGTTGACCGGGGGTATATGCTGTTTTTATTATCATTATTATTAATATTATCATTATTATCATTATTATTATTATTATTATTATTATTATTATTATTAAAATTATCATAGAGTTGAACCTGCCAAAGACAATTATCAATTATCTGGAGAAAAGCGACCATCTTAAACAATTCGTGGTCCTCTTTGACAGTGTCATTATATATTTATTTTTTTTAACGACAAAAGGGCAGAAAGTGGTCATTAGTGCAGGTGATTTTCTTGGACAGGTGTTCGTTAGAGCAGGTTCGACGTCTGTCTAACAAAGAGACAAGTGCTAGGAGTCAACAGCAAAAGAAGCCATACAACAATTGGGGGGGGGGGAGAGAGAGAGAGAGAGAGAGAGAGAGAGAGAGAGAGAGAGAGAGAGG
>NW_004797298.1:1527707-1531502 GCF_000002075.1 Aplysia californica | reverse complement strand
TAGCGGTAAACCAAAAGAAATCGGAATCCCTGCTACTTTTTTGTCGTTTTTTTGGGCAACCCAGGGGAGTTCCACAGATTTCGGTTTAAGTGATCTCCACTGTACAGTAAGATGAAAGTAACACTACACAACACAGCCTATAGAATGATACAACAACTTTTATATATGATTAAGATGTAATGTGGTGTGACGTGACAAGATATAATGAGATGCAGTTAAGTGCAACGCTAGTGTAAGATGAAGTCTTGCTACCAAAATGCTTTATACACATGTTTGATCTAACTTATGCACACACACACACACACACACACACACACACACATACACACACGCACACACACACACACACACACACACACACACACACACACACACACACACACACACACACACACGTCTTCTCACTTCGTTCCTGCCCACGCATAAGCAAAATCGCCCTCTTTCATGGGTGACTGAGCAAGAGAAAGTAAAGAAAGGCGTTGAGAGATAACGATAGAGAGAGTGGGCGAGGGAGAGAGAGAGAGAGAGAGAGATAGAGAGAGAGAGAGAGAGAGAGAGAGAGAGAGAGAGAGGTGGTTCCTGCCGTCATGCTATGCTAGGCCTGCGGGCAGGAATGACTTGAAGCGAAGCGTAACTTGCAGATATCCCGAACAATAACGGAGAAAGTGTGCCTGTCACAGACTAAGCTAGCCGTGACACCAGCCAGAAGACAAAGCAGTAGACCACATGATGAGAGCGCAATACAATGACCAGCTGTGAACTAACAAGAATCTGAAAACGAAAATTTTGAGTAACTCTTTAGGTTTAACGACTCTTTCAGCTCAGTAAAAGGTCGCGCTCATATGACCGTATGCAGTTTCGAGCGCCCTAAAACCCTCTACTATATACTACTATAGTAAAAGGTCACTAAAGAGGCAAAACCGCTCAATTGAACATCTATGTCCGATAGAACTGAAGCAAATGGATCTAGAGCCTTAAAAACTCCCCAAGACAACCCAAGTTCAGAACGTCATGTTGGGGACTCGAACCAGGGCCATCCACTATGTAGTCAAGCAGGATACCAGTCGAGCTAACGGCGCGTCCAAACATTATTCTGAGCTGAACGTCTTCGTACCTTCAACGTTTAATATCATTAAACAAGACCAATCACTATCCGGGTGATCCCCATCACCCATCAAAATTACCAAATCGACTAGGTTGGCAAGCACTGCTATAGATGACTGCCCCAGTGTGCGACCATGAGGTCATACTATCAATGGGCTACGTAAGGCGGTTTTCCGTTCCGAGAGTAGCCATTATGTGCATTGCGCTGGGCCAATATGCAAAACAGGAGAAGTGCAAAAAATATTTATCTACGTCAAATCTAGATCGCACCAGTGTGTTCCCTCCTCCTCCTCCTCCTCCTCCTCCTCCTCCTCCTCCTTCTTCTTCTTCTTCTTCTTCTTCTTCTTCTTCTTCTTCTTCTTCTTCTTCTTCAGGTGTCAGGGCTGAAGTGGTTATTATTAAATATCCTGGCGCCTCATTCCTTCCTGTTGTCAATCTTCCTAATCAGTTAAGTTTTTCTTCTTCTGATTGTGTAGTTTGCTATGGCATATCGCTCTCTTGCCTTCCTCAGCTCCCCCCCCTCTATCTTTCCACACAATAACAATTTCTCAAGCCCATTAAAATGTGCTTTATTTATGTGGCCCAAGAATTTTAATTGTCTTCTCCTGATGGTGCTGATTACAGACCTTTCATAAACCTGCCATTTGGAGCACTTCTTTATTTGTTTTTCTCTCTGTTCACAATATCCTACATGCATTATGCAGCTGAACCTTCTCTAACGACCACCTGTCTAAGACAATCACCTGTTCAAACAACTCCTCACTTCCCCCTTGCAGTTTTCACAACACTATAACGACACTGTCTAAGAGGAACGAATGTCTTAGAGAACCACATTTAGTTAAATTTCTCCTTGACAATGGGAGGTCCTCTTTGACAGGTTTGACTTTAACTACTTGCAGCAACAAACAACAGGTGACATGTTACCCTGACATGCCCTCCCCCCCTTCCGAATCAGACGGACCCTTATCGGGTCGTCGCGCCCCCTGGACAAACGGTTGGATCTCCCCACCACTGACCGAGCAACGCTCTGATTGCGCCATGTGGCGGCGTGAGAACCCTCCAGCCGTGACGGGTGTCTATCCCCTCCTGCACTGACCACTGACCACTGGCCACCCCTAATTGTCTTCAAAGGCTTGACCACCGCCGAGTGCTGCGAGAGGCCCGGGCGTCTAGACCAGACCAAATGACCGGCTTCCCGTCAATTGCCACTTAGACCTACAGAGATTTATTATTATTACATTATCTTCTTCTTCTTCTTCTTCTTCTTCTTCTTCTTCTTGATTCCCTCAAATTAAAGAGACTAAGTGGAGAGGGGAGGGTGAACCAAGCCAGAGTGTTATGTGGATGGTTGATCCTGTTTTTTTCCATTTGGAATTTTGCTTTGTTTCGTTTGGGGGGGGGGGGATTTTCCCCTGACATTAATGACAACTGCGGCATCCATAAGATTCCTGTTAACTTAATATCATCATTAAGCGTTTTGTCAAGAGTAGTTATAGGTAGATATGATGCCCCATCGCTCTCTTTCATTCGAGAGAGTTCGAATTTAAAAAATTGTTGTCCATTGTGTTGTTAGTTGCCCATGCGTTCAACAAACTATTTATGAATTGTGAGCAATGTTGTCCTCGGCTTTTCTTTCCTTCAATTTTTTCCTCCATGCTGAATTGATCGAAACAACTCTTTTCTGTATACAGGTACAATCGTTTGTCACCTCCTAATTGTCTGGATGAGTGATTTTTTCATGTTTGCCATTTCCAACACTTTTTGGGTTTCCTTCGCTTGTATCCAAGATAGTTTCAGCATTCTCTTTATGAGTCACTATTCCTTTGCTTCGAAGTTTCTGTAAATATTAACTAAATATACAGTGGTAATTCTGCGGTATGCGCACAACGAGAGTCGGAATGGTTCTTGGCCGTAGAGCTTGGAATTCTGACACATTGATCTTACCGTAAAAGTACTGCTGCACGAAACAAATAAAAGCTTTTGCACCTGTACTGTAACCTTTCTCAACTGTACACCTTGATAAACGTGTTTAAATTTCGAACATGTCCTTGTATAGCGTGTGCAGAGTTTACATGCATAGAACAGACTGTCTCAAGAGATTGCTTTAAAAAAAGGGATGGCGGGGGGATGGGGGGCATTCGAAAAGTGTTGTTACTACCTAGATCCTTGAAAAGAACAGTCTGACCCAAAAGAAATATATATATATATGAAAGGAAGACAGAAAAGAAAAAAAAAGCCTGTAAGGTTAACCGTTGTATTAGCCGAAAAAACCAGCTGGCGATTAATCGTTCAATGAAAGAACAGTATTTCGAAGGGCAGCTATAATGTGCCAGAAACAGAATAAGGGTGTTTTCTGGACACGCGTAACTGTTCGTTTATTTCTCGCAGTTTTTTATCCCACGAAAACTTCTTTGATGTTTATGACCATAAAGTTATTTTATTGGCACAACTTCATGGTTGAAAGTGGCTCAAATGCCTGAAAGGCAAGTATGAAAAGCCCTGTTATTTCTCGGCGCAGTAACATACTTTCGAGAGGTTCGATCGGTGCCGATATAAATAAAAATCTGTTTTATGGTGAAAGAAGAGCAGCCAGGCAGTAGGCGCGAACAATAATATTAACACGAGGGGGGAAAGCCGAAATAAGCGTGAAAGGATTATTCCTTGTTATGGGACCAGAGAGAGAGAGAGAGA
>NW_004797298.1:1524685-1526487 GCF_000002075.1 Aplysia californica | reverse complement strand
GGTTTGTGTTTTTCTTTTTTTGGGGGAGGGGAATGCACGACATTTAAAGGAATGAATTGATCGGCGAAAACTCTGTGTGTGAATGGAGAGGGGAGGGTGATTGTTGTTGTTGCTGCTTCTGTTTTGTTGTTATCGTTTTTATTATTGTTCTTGTTATAGGGGAGACAACTATCATCCAAGTATTATATAATTTTGATGGCGCCGACTTTTGCGTCACTTTTTAGAGGAAACCAGGCTATCTTTAGCACTCAAAATTAAACGAAAGGTGGTGTTCAGTCTTCCCTAAAACATAATGGAGCCGGTTTTCATAATTTTGAGCATAGGGATTTAAAAAGCTCCTGCTCATAATGCCAAGTCGCTACCTTAATATTGCAAAGTTCTATCTGAAATTTTTGGGCGTTTTCAGTCACTTAGACCATGAGGCCAGAAACCAAATGTTCAATCTGCTTTATAAAAATCGTAAGATTATTCGGAATCGTCATGAAGGTATTCAAAGAATTGCATTAGAAAAAGTTATGAAACATGTTATGAAACTCAAAACGTTTGACGTCAAATTTCTCTAAGCAGGTAGAACTTTGTAATTCTTGGGTAAGTTAACAAAGTGTGTGTTGGAGACACGACGTTCAGGTGGTTAGTCACTTGGGTGAGTCATTGAACAACACATGGTAACCCTAGCTCAAAAACAGGGCGCTGCACAATGGCGACCAACAATGGTGTGTGGATAGTCATTGTGGTATTGTGTATTATTCATGTATTTATGTATTAGATGTATGCGTGTGTTTATGTACACAACAGCAAAACAAATTTCCTTTGGGGATCAATAATGTGGAATCTATTTAGGTTTCTTTTCATTCTTATTTAGTACATTATATTATATTCCAAAGACGTTGTAATAGCAAGACGGTCGTGAATAATAATTTTATACTCAACTGCACGGGCAGTCGAAAGCAAAACATGATAGTCTAACTTCAAGCTAAGCCCAATTCTTTTGATCGTCGTGCCAAAGGCACGTGGGCATCTAATTGTAACTGTTCTACGCCCCCTTTGACGCAGTTTAGGTGATTCAGGGGCAGGCAGCATCGACCCGGTCTGTCAAGCCCAACACGCGCTGCATGGACATCATAGGAGGCAGACTGAGGCACTCAATTGGAATAACTTCCTATGAGGGGGTTCGAACTTGAGTCTTCTGTGTGCAAGTGGAAGGAGCCTAGGTATTACATCACAGACAACAATGTTGAATACTGCCAGTCTTCAGCTGATTAAAATTTGGTATGCCATGATGTTTTAAAGCGATATAAACTTTACTAACGTACAGAGGGATTTTAAGATATTGTACAGCTTTATGCTTGCAACTTTTCTTTGCTTTTCCTTTATTTTTATTTTTGTTTTGTTTTTTGTTTTTTGTTTTTTTCTCCTTTTTTTGGGGGGGGGCGCAAAGATTTTTTTTTCATTCGTACCTCGTCGTCCGTGTAATTGTGGCAGTCCTTAAACTTTTCAAACTTTTCCTCCAGCAATGTTTTCTCGACTTCCAAACTTTGAATCTGGAAAAGAGAAGAATACTAATATCACGGAGGAATCACGAGTAACATTAGATTGGCTATCGCCAATGCTTGGGGCGGTTGAGGTGTTACTTGGATCCCCCAAAATATTTACTGTAGCATGTGCATTGCAGTTGCAGGTGGGGTCATCAGAGACACAGATTTTATGGGTGTAGTCTGTTCCCTGAACCCCCCCCCCACCCCACCCACCTACACACGCACACACACACATAAAAAGCCCACGTCTACCTTCCCTTGTCCTCT
>NW_004797298.1:1523133-1524483 GCF_000002075.1 Aplysia californica | reverse complement strand
CGGGGTCATCGTGCGTATGCCTACATGACGTGTTTGTCTAATGTCTGTCTGCTCTCTGATATTGCTGGCTAATCTCTCCATCAAACATTCTCTTTTTATCTTTTTACAATCTGTTTGTGTTCATGTCAACCTGTTTTAGCTCAGCTGTTGAAACGTTTTTAGTTCCAGTGACCTTCTCCTGTCTTTCCAACAATTTAATCAACTAGAAAACTTATCTAACGCTGAAACACTTATTTTTTCCGAAGTGTTCCGAAGGCTTTATCTTATCTTTGCTGCATTTGTTTTTCTTCTCTTTCGTTTTTTGAGGAGGATTTTGTTGGGGGGTTTTTTGTTTCATTCTTTTTTGTATCTGCATTCCTTTTAGCCGACCACGAATTTCTTTCCGTTTTAAATTTATTTTTTGTTTGTTTTTGTTTTAATTGATTTCCATGTACTAGGTTTACACTTACACAATACTTGTACGTTTATGATATGCATGTTTCTCTCGCGGACTCTTGTACTCAGCAGTCACATATTATTATACTCATTCAGTCACTTTCTCTCTCTCTCTCTCTCTCTCTCTCTCTCTCTCTCTCTCTCTCTCTCTCTCAAGGACAGACCGCGCAATCCGCCTTATCGAGGTCAGTGCTGAGCTCCTCCTCCCGCTGCTTGATCTGTTGCACACACTGCTGGCAGGCAGCGAGTTCTTCACGGGTCTCGTTCAACTCATGAGTCGTCCCATTCAAATGGTCCGTCATACTGAAATCAGAGGGGTTTTTTTTTTAGTGTTATAGATTTCGTATGAGTTTTACGGCAGCTGCAACACATATAGGTCATATGAAAGGGCATTTGTTGAATTTCAAGGCCTCAAGAACTGGAATGCTTTGCCGAGTAGTTTAAGAGAGATCAAATCTTTAAATCTATTCAAATGCCAGCTTTAGTCATTTCTGTTTCTAAAATTAGTGAGATAAATGTGTAGAGAGATTGTCTTTTTGATCAGAACACAATGTGATGATGATGTGTATTGTTGTATTGCAATGCGATCAGAACCTGTGTACTTTAATCGGGGTTGGGCGCAATGTAAATGTCATATAGTATTATTATAAGTGCTGAAGATTAGAGGTGTTACTAGAGAGTAACATGCAAAGAAAGGAAGGAAGAACGATAAGGAAAATTGGTATTAGATGGCAAAGATGGTGAAAACCACACCAGGGCATTCGCTAACCACCCACTTATTACGGCTTGTAGTAGACTTGTTCTATTAATTGTAATAAGACTAGACTCTACTCACCGATAAACAGAGTACTGCCAGAAGCAACACAAACTACTACCATCATCCACCCCCACCCCCACCCCACCCCTTCTCTCTCT
>NW_004797298.1:1520911-1523033 GCF_000002075.1 Aplysia californica | reverse complement strand
CACACACACACACAAACACTCTTTCATTATCTCTCTTAAAACTCAACAGTTTACATCCGATGTCTTGAACTTAGAGTACTTTTTCAGCTTTCTAGAAACATTCAACGCTACCCCTTTAACAAAGCACCACAGATCTGACTCGACGTAAAAGGATTATTATGCATCCTGATCTCTGTTTCCAACATCATCCACCACCACCACCACCCAGCCCCATTCCTTTCTAACCCCATCAAACCATCTCCACCCAAGAATACCATTCTGTCTTGTTTTTGATAATTGTAAACATATCACTTCAAAAGCATATGACCTTGTTCATGATTGAGGGAATGTTCTCTGTGTAAGGATACTTATAAAATATAAACGACGGTCGTATTTTTGCTCAGATACAAGGAATTTGAAACCTCGCCTTGAAACTGGAGAAGCTTGAAATAGAAATGAATTATTGAAAGACAGTGCAATGATTGGTTTCCGAATAGAAAAAAAATGTTGGTGGGTCGGTAATACAGTCAAGTATTTTGTATCTGCACTGTATGTCTTCGAAATGGCTAACATTCCATCTAAACAGCAAAAGGGCGTTAGAATTCAACAACACTTACCCCGAGACTGAGTGCTGAAAGAGACACATACGGTCTTTATTTCAAAAGTTGCAACACTTACATAATTCACGCGCTTATATGACCTTAGCAGTTGCGAGCGCCGTAAAACCCTATACTACATACATACATACATAGGTTGTGGCTGATGATGCTGTGACTACACCTTTAACGAGCAATACAGATCAGAGAAAAGCCGTTTCTTGTCAAAACTTTAGTAAAGGCTGTGTTGGTGTTGTTTTGTTCTTTTCTGATAAGTGTCTTTACAGAAAAAAAGGGGGGGGAGGGGCTCTCGTGGCTTAGGGGTTAAGGTGTTTGCTTCTCATTCAAAGGTCCCGGGTTCGAATCCGGGTAGCGACGGAAACAATTTCTTCTCTAGAATTGTCTCCTTTCACCTCCTTTCTTGCTCGCTAGCAATGTTCTATCGTCTGCTTTCGTCTCCACTTTCTTCTCCCACCCTCCTTTGCCCCCTCCTCTGGGCCCATGACTCTTTCTGCAGCATTTATACTGCTACTCCTTGGCTCCTTCTTATTGATGTCTTTCAGCCACATCCCTGATCTTCTGATAGGAAAGATATACACCTAGCCTTCTCGGAAAAGAGCGAAAAATTTCGGAGGTCCCGTGTTCAAGTTGCGCACGTTAAAGATCCCTTGGTGGTCTAAAATCGATAACAGTAGGCTTCGCACCCGGGCAAAATTCAAAATTTCCTACCAATTGAAAATGTTTGGAGTGTCCCGCGCGCTCATGTATGACCTTATTCTGTTTGGAGCGCCGTAAACACTTGCCAAAAAACAAGAAAAAGAAAAAGAGGCAAACTAATTGTGGACACGTTATGGGGTTATGCACGTTTATGTATCAGGCTGTCATTGTTATGTTTGAAAAAAGAAAAAGAAAAACAGATTGAGAAACCATGTGTCCGTGACTGAAAAAAAGAGAAAGAGTGAACAAGTGTCTTTTATCTTGTCCTGCAGGTAGAAAGGAAACCATCCAAATACAAAAGAACAAGCCCGAAGGCGATATCCCCTATTAGGCTCCCACCCTATTTCAGTTTGAGTTTTGCTGCACGTTAAGTACTTGCCCTAATTTAAAGTATTGATGACGTTGGTTTGATCAATTATTTACTGTCCATCGACACGTGGTTGCCAACGTCCGGGTTAGCCGTTACTCAAAACATAATCAATTTTGTTACCCTCAGGGAGTACGGCTTTCTGTTCTCTCCATAAAGACAACGCTACAGTTTGTACTTCATTCACATTAAGTTATTTTGTTTTTAGGAGGGCCAGAGAAGCGTAGCCAATAAAAATACTTCATGTTCCAGTAGAATTAGTTTCGGTACTTTTCAAAGGTGGGAAGGGCAGGAAAAGAGACAATTCCAATCAGTCTAATTAGACCGTAAAATGAAAAATACCCACAGAAATAGGTCATTCAGTCCACTATAAAACGGTGCTCACAGTACTCGCTATTTCTCTCTCTCTCTCTCTCTCCCACACACACACAAACACACACACACACACACACACACACACACT
>NW_004797298.1:1517298-1519011 GCF_000002075.1 Aplysia californica | reverse complement strand
GTTTGTGTGTGTGTGTGTGTGTGTGTGTGTGTGTGAACAAAAGACAGAATGACAAATAATGTTTGTGCATGTGAATATGTGAGTCTTAGTGTGGATTGCTGTTGTTATTGTGTATAGAGAAACCCAAGATATATCATTGTCTTGCGTATCAATCACGAATATAATATAATATGAGAAAAAGAGAAAGTTTGTTCGACAGGGACAATGGAAGTGTGCATGTCATTGGGGTGCAAGTATATAAGAACGTGTGCGTTGTATCTGTGTTTGTAGTAGTATGTGTGTGTCCACGTGCTTGCCTTTACATGTCTCGTCAAGCCGCTGCTTAAAGTGTCAAAGTAAAAACAAAAGCAAAAGAGCAAGCAAAACTTTGAAATAAGCATTTTCGCTAAGTATAGTTAAAAAGCGTTACAAGACCAGCGACCAGTGGTTAGAGTGTATTGCAAAGAACGTTTCAATCTGGTGGTCTTTCTTTTTTTTTCAGGACACAATAGCTGTGTCATTATGTGTAGATTTATTTCTCAGAACGAAGACGGATAACACTTTTTGTTTTTTAAGGGCTTTTTTTTTTCAAACCATAGACATTAGTAGTCATTGATACAAACCTACAGCTACGTCTCAAAATCTAGATCTAGTCATTCTTTTAGTTGTCCTTTTTTTAAAGAACAAAAATGGAGGCGGAATACAAGAACATTTAACTGATGCCTTAGTCACTTTTATCCCCACACCATTCAATATCTCGTGAAGGGTCTCGCCCAGTTACTCTCCGCGATAAAAATAGAGAGAACCGGAAGTAAGGCGGAAACGAGAGAGGTGGCGGAGTGTACTCTTTGCCGTCTGCTCTTTGCTCCGAATGTACACGGCGCAAAATGAGTTAGTGGGCCGAAGCTTTTCAAGCCAAAACCGCGGCAGAAATATCATCATCAATGCTAACAGCGCCTGCCAACATCTCTTTCAAGCTGGGTTGCCTGTGGTATTGTTCAATCATCACGAACCGGAGAGTTGGAGACTTTTCAGTGAAGGAAGAGCAAACCACAAGCTTATTAAGACTGTAGCGCCATCGCGTTTGTAGTCCGTTTACTCATTTCTGGCCTGCAAACGTTAGAGCTTGGACAGAATCGACTTTCACTCTGTCTCTCTCTGTTCCTCTCTCTCTCTCTCTCTCTCTCTCTCTCTCTCTCTCTCTCACATTCTCTCTCTCTCTTTCTATCTTTCTAATCTATTCCGATCAAATAGGTAAACAAATCCTCTTATTAAAACCTTTCAAAATCGCAGCATTTCAATCTGCAACTTTCCCAGTCCGCTCTTTCGCTACCTTTTTTCCCCTCGCAGATAAAGATGTTTGTCTGATTGAATGTCTGTTCCTCCAACTATCTATAAAATCTATAAGTTGTCCCGTTTGTCAACATCATCTCCACCCCATCATCCCCCCCCCCTTTCCCCATCCCACACACACACACACACCAACATATTTTCATAAAACCAAAGGGACTTCTTTGTTTGTGAGATCTGTTTTTCTGTCTCTGTCAGTCTCTCTCTCCTTTCTCTCTCGCTCTCTCTCTCTCTCTCTCTCTCTCTCTCTCTCTCTCTCTCTCTCTTTCTCGCTCTGTCTTTCTCTCACTACCTGTCTGTTTGTCAGTGTATCTGTCTGTCTGCTTATCTATGTGTCTGTCTCTCCTTCTACTTCTCTCTATGCCTCACTGCTTCTTTCAGTCT
>NW_004797298.1:1512903-1517198 GCF_000002075.1 Aplysia californica | reverse complement strand
GCCCCCCGCTCATTTATTTTGTCTTAAAAGGACAGAAAAAATGTTCTTTTATTCCAATGTTTCACTTTCATGAATAAAAGGGTTTCTTTGATGTGAACTAAAGTCCGCGACATCGAAGACCTGATTCCACTTATAATTCTAGAGAAATCATGCCGTTTACTTGCACTTGAGAATACTGGACAAATGGGGGGCGGGGCGGTTCCAGGCTCAAAAGTGTTCCTAGATGAGTTGCATGCTAGGTTACATTCGGATATAACGGGGGGGGGGAGTATTAGTAAACTAGTGAAGTTGATCCGGATGAAATCATAATAATAGGTGATCTACTCTTCTTCATTTGCAATAAACAAAAATGTTCCTCTAAAGTGGTCTGAGCAAGATAAATTGGAAATCTATTAGATTTCTTTTATAGGCCCTCATACTAGCAGCTGTAAGGTCGTGGGTTCGAATCCCGTCAGGAGCCCGATGTTGTGTCTTTGGGAAAGGCACTTCATACGAATTTTCCTCACTTCACCCTGGTGGGAATGGGTACCCAGCTAGAGCCAGTGAAAGATCTTGTCATTTTGTAAGTGTTTGAGCGCTTAACCAACTGCTTACACTGTATGCCTCCCTGAAAGCTGAGAATGTTTCGGAGTGTTCTATGGTCTGCTGGGGTAATAATATAGTGTAAAGCACAGAGAGCTTGCTGTCGAGCGGCGATACACGCTAAACAATAAAGGCTGATTATTATTTATCATTAGAATTCTGGATAATTCAAACATATTTTTCCCGAGACTTCTGACGTATAATTAGCTATGGAAGTTCAGAAACGGTCTTAAAATTAAAAGAACGTTGGTTTTTGTTGGGTTTTTTAAAATTTTATTTTTATTTTAGTTCTTCTTTTTTAGTAGGGGTTTGCTTAATGTAGATGCAGAAGGGAGATGAGGTACATAGAAACATGCTTCGGTGTCGATACTAGGGTTGGGAAGTTCGATAACTCACAGAAACCTAGCCCCAGTTACTGTACTTCAAGCTGCATACAATGGATTAAAAAAGAAACTATTCCCTTCTTTTCAAACTGGTAGCTTTTAACTCACCCACAATTCTCATCGTACCCCACTCCTCCCCCCCCAAATGTTCCAAACAGGGAAATGCTACTGACTGAAGTTGTCTTTAGGCCTTTCCCAAAGGGGGGATATTAACATGTTCTTATGCTCAGTAGAATTGTAAATGGACTGATTTATCAATGTCATGCTCATACTGTGTCGGAACAACGTAGGGGGAACTGCTGCTTTTTCTTTCCTCATCCTTACTATCGTTATTTTTTCCTCTACGTATTTTGTATGTTTGCCACTCTCTTGTGAACTGCTATTTCTGGGGTGCCTTTATAGTCGAAGCAGACATTGTGCTGCTGAGGCTAGAGAGGTGAGCAGAGAAAGCCTGATTCCCCGTTTGGACTTATCTGGTGACATCCAACCCTTGGCGCTCATATGACCTTTTGCAGTTGTGAACGCAATAAAAACCCGAACTTTAAAAAAAAAGAGTTTGAATCTAACGAGACGCCGCTATAATGTGTTGCAAGAAAAACCTAGGGCTTATTCAATAGTTGAATGGGGTTTTTTTTTCAATGGGCAATAACTTTGGTGGATACATTGTCTTGGAAAAAGTTGGCAACGGTTAGCTATCAGTGTGTACAAGTCCCTGGGAAATAAGCCAAGTTGATTAAAACAGAGTCGAGACATTTATTCATGTATAAGTGGGTGCGCCCTGAACAGAAAACTGCACTAAAACCGAACCTTAAACAAATTCCCCTACTTAGTCTATTGTGTAGATCTCTGGAAAGTTGTTACATATTTCAACGTGTGCTCGTTGCAACGTGCCTATACCTTTGGTTGCAAGTAACCCTATGTACCAACATTTGGCAACATAACTTAAGAAGTGTTATTGGAATTAGGAACATTTTTCTTCAAAACACAGGAAAATAAAGAATAATATAATATTATTTTGGAGGGGGCGTAGGGGCAGGGACGGAGGCGGAGGGGTAGGAACATGCCGCAGAATCGTTGCTGTGGAGTTGCATGCAAATGGTACCCATGGACACAGTGGTTAATTCTAGTTTAGTTGGGCTCCCCAATCAATCAGGGGGATTGGGTTGTCAAGAGGCACTGTGAGGGCTCATGAGACACAGCCTAGGGGTGGGTAACGGTGGGGAAATGGAAAGAGAATGGAAGTTGTAGTATGCGTTGACTGTGTATAATAATATTCATAACGTGTGTGAGTGTGTGTGTGTGTGTGTGTGTGTGTGTGTGTGTGTGTGTGTGTATGTGTGTGTATGTGTGCGTGTGCGTGTACATGTGTGTATGTGCGTGTGTCTATGTCTGTGTGTGTGCGTACGTGCGTGCGTGCGTTTTTCCAACTGTAGGCGATAACGCCGTTGTCAAATTCAACCCAAAAATACATTGATATTATGCAACTACTTCATAAAACTTTCCCCAAAGCAAACTAAAAAACAATGCATCAAGCTACATATGGAGGAATTGATTCGTTTGTTAATTTGAGTCCCAGAAATAATTAATTCGAAGATCCGGGTGGTCGTGGGAAGGGGTTAAATCATCATGTAGTTATGAGTAGCGTCTGGGTTTGTGAAAACATCAATGATATAGGAATACTTATTTAGGAAGTAACACTGAGCAGTAGCCGTGTACCTCTTAAGGCTTTTGCTAACACACAGAGAGAACATTTCAAGTCTAGACATAACTACTGGAGACAGAGAATGTTTGGGGAAGCGAGGGAGGGAGGGATGTGAATTTGAATTTTTGACTCAGGACCGACGGGAAGTAGATTAGTAGAATGGCAAAGATGGGGGAGAGAAGGAGGAGGAATGGGGGAGGAGGATGGGGGATAAAAGAGAAGGAGAAAGAGGAGGAGTATGGTGAGAACGAGGATTAGGAAAACGAGGAGGACAAAAAAGAAGAGTAGAGCGAGGACGAGGACAAGCAAGACGACGAGAAGAAGGACTAGGAGATGACATTGAGGATAAAGGACGAGGATGAGCAGGACGATGAAGAGAGGGAAGACAAGGAGAAGGACATGGGTTAGGACAAGGAGAACGGGCATAGAACGGGGGCATAGAAAGGGGAGAAAGAGGACAAGGAGAAGGGCAGCGGTGAGAAAGGGGATGACGAAAAGGACCAAGCGGAGGAAAAAGACGACGATTATGACGAAAGGGGGGAGGGATACGAAAACGAAAGAGAAGGAAGACTAGGTTTGAAAGGTGTGAAGCTAGGGTAAAACAGCATAAAAATGACTACTCTCTCTCACGTAATACTAATGTAATGAAAATAGGGTCAATGTCACATTTGAAATTGTACAATAAAAAAGAAGAAACCATTGCTCACAATTGAACACGTATTTCTTAAAGAGGTTAAATAATCGGTCTGCATGAATGAGCCAAACGCAAGAACAAAATACGATTTCGACACAATGTGATTCATGGACAGGATGGGAGAGATAACACAATTGGCCATCTGACGTCTGCATACACGCAGAGCGAGCGATATAATTTAGGGTGCTACGTTACAACAGCTGTATCACTTACTCCTCTTTTTTCCCCTTCATTTGATCGTAATGAGCAAGTCTTCATCATGCTCAGATTCGCTAGAAAAAAAGAGAAGGAGATAGTGATTATAATTGTTGTATCCTACTTAATCGCATAAGTGGAGCGCATTCATTGTCATGGGAAATTCATATGGATTCTAATAATGTGCTTTAAAAAATAGATCTTTCTGCTTGATCTGGAAACAATGCTTTTGGGTTCAACTGGTGAACTTTTTAAGTTCCGTGAACATGTCCATGTGATTATGAAGTTACGATAAATTTGATTGATGAGACAGGTCAGTGTGCTTAGACGAAATGTGAGTGAGATTTAGTTTAAAAAGTAAGACTGTAAATGCCAATGTTACTCCTTGCCGACGATTTCGTTTAAAAACAAAGGAAGAAACTATTATATATAATACAAAACTAATTTTAAAAATCAAATGGTTGGAGGTTGGGAGAGTAAGGATGATACAAAATCACAACTCACGTATGAATATTATGAACACATGTTTCTCCTTCGCAGCTCTTGGTCAAAAACAGGGTGCTGTGCCACATCAGCAAGTCTGAGAAACTGTTCATAGTCGTGTAATATTATGTATTATTGACATTAGGATATTTTCCTTCGAATGTATATTATAGAAACGGTACTTTCATTGTCTTTTTCTTTCTTTCTACTGTTTTTTACTCTTTCTTCGTAAACTCCTCGCCGCCCCCTCCTGCCC
>NW_004797298.1:1509582-1512682 GCF_000002075.1 Aplysia californica | reverse complement strand
GTGTGTGTGTGTGTGTGTGTGTGTCGTGTGTGCCCTCCTTACCCTCTTTGTCTAGATCCAGCATGTCAATATCTTACCATCCTCCTCTCTGAGACAACATCTTCCATGAGGCAGTACCCGGCCTTGACATTCCTAACCTCATATTTCACCAGCACTGTCATATCCATCCTGCAGTATGGTAGTCCATCACTTCTTTGTTTGCGAGCATTTTCCTTGGCACCTAAGTGGTCATCGATCAGTGAGCTTAAAAACTATGTCAGAGAACGAAAGGCGAAAAGGGTAACCTCAAGCCCAAACAAAGGCCACACAAGCCCTGATGAGTCAGTAATACAAGGACTCTCTTTTTATAGTTCATACCCCCTCTGTGTTCTCTCACGAGGGACTTATCTACATTTATTATGAAGCGGCCGACTAATTTCTCCGACTACCATCAATATGCCTCCTGGGTAGGCCTGCTGGATACTACTGTATATTCTATCGGTTCATATGAAATTAATGTTGATACTCTTGACAAACTGCGTTCGTCTCCGAAGCGGAAAGTCCGGGTTCGAGCCTCGGTTTGGACACGGACTTTTTTCGCCCCCCTCCTGCCCACCCAGCAGTAATGGGTACCTGACTTCGAGTTGGGGAAGTAAAGGCGGCGTGGCAAGGGACTAGCCACCCTACCACAATATGCCGAAGGCCCAGGAAGTTGTCTCACTAATAAGGCAATCCCCAATGTCCGGATCGGATGCTGGAACAACTTTTTTTTAAACTCTAGACAATCATATTAAGCAATCATTTGGGTTAAAATTAGTTGTGTTGAAACTAAATTGATTGCATTGTGTCCGGTTGAGTTATTATTGATTAAAGTACCTCAGCTTTGTTTCGTAATTACGAAACAGATACTATCAAAAGAATTCGGACTATCTTGAATCGACCCTTTACATGAAGAATTTCGGACCGGTTTAATAGAGAAAGTGAATCGTTACTATAAAAAGTGAGAAGGCACAGTCTGCCAACTACAAAATTAACCTCATCATAACCCTCTGTTGACTATAACTAACATGGATGGACAGGGAAGGGGTGGGGGAGCGGAGGGGATGGAAATATTCGACGAACAGGTTCAAGTTTCCTCCGACTGGGAAATGTGTCCAGATAGATCAATTTGGTTACTTAACGGTTTCAGATTATCACATTGACTAATCTCTAACTAACATAACAGAACAGAAAAAGAACAATCACGCTGACTATGATTACTGCAGTTGTATTTTTGATTATATTCGTTTTCGGTCTCAACAGACAGCTCTCAGATTTTCCCTCGTATGAAAACTGGATGGGGCTGATTCTACAGCACATGGTTTCGAGAAAAAATAAGGCGAAGCTGGAAGAGCCTTGTGGCCTGAACACATGGTAAGAGAGTATTCGAATACCATGACCATTCTATAAGTCACTACTAGTTGACGAAAGTCCCAGTTTTTCAAGTATTTTGTGACTTTAGAAAGCTGTACATAATTGAATTAAATTATTTTAAAGCAGAAATAAATGTATTTTTCAAGCATGAATGTGTGAGTATGACTGCAGTGGGTTTTTCTTTCTTTAAAAAAAATGTAACAGTTCGGTGAATCCAAAGAGCAATGACGATAAGCTGAGTTGGAGAAGTGACCCCAAGCCTCTTCGTATTGTCTCTAACAGCTGCTCATTCGTTGCTGGCTAATCACGAAGCACCGGTCGCTGACTAGTCACTTGTCCAAATTGCCAGACATTTATGGCAAGGGAGCGGGGTGGGGGTGGAGGGAGAGCCAATGACGTCACCAATGACGTTCACATTCTGAGGTGGCTAATAACGCTGTTGTACTCTACGCTGGGTTCTCTCTTCTTTTTAAACAGATATGGACTCTTTCTTCCTTGTTGTCACACTGAATGTACGAAGTTTGATTTAGTGTTATTCTATTACCATAAGGCCATCAAAAGTTGGCAATCGTTTTCGAATATTCGTGGCGACTGAGCCGCAGATCTAGCCTTCGAAGCTTTGGTGACTTTTTATTTCACACAGCACTACTGACTGCACTTTGTGAATGGGAACTGCCCAGGGCGAAACGTTTGAGAGCTGAAGCCAAACGGAAAGAACCCCAAGACCAACACATGACGTTCGCGGCTGGGGAAAGGGAAGTAACAGGAGATGGAATAATTGGGTAGAGAAAGTGGAATCGTAGAAGACAGGAGGGGAGAAGCGGAGCAATGTAAAAATGTAAAAGATCGCATCCCGTGGAGGTAAAAACCTTCCCCGTTTGCTGGGAAAAGAAATCAATGTATGAAGCTGAAATTTCAACGCAAGAGGGAACGTCTTTCTACTTAGTCATAATCTGTGTTTGCTGTCGGCGATGTCCCCAGCCAACACTGATGGCCCTAGTTTCCCCTTTTCATTTCCTTAATGGTCATGTGCTTAAGCAAGGATAAGATTGCACTGGAGCATGTTATTAGCGTTGGTCAGAAACGTATGGATTTCGTCTCAAATTATATTTGGGAGACATCAAGAAAGGCGGCTTCGCGGAGCTCCGAGCGCTGTTGAGATGTGGCTCTTGTTTATGCACGGCGTTTTCTGATCAAGCGTAGGTTTTTTGAGGAATTTGATTAGTTTGATAGGCTCATGCTATTATCAGTGTTTATTACAAGTAATGGGGCAGCGTCAGGATATGTTCGCAAAGCACGCTCTCTCGTTTGCTGAGTACCGTATACTGTAACCCGAGAACCAAGTTATGGCATAAGTAATAGTGGACACCACTGAAACGTGGGCATTTCCAAGTTTACTTTGTTCTTTACTCAGATATCCTTACCTATAAATTATCCCTGTTCAAAAAATGTTTATTAATCGCATTTTAGACTCATCCCATTTTTTTTTGGTGCAAAAGTGAAAACTTTTCTTTTGAAGATAAGATAACATAACATAACATAACATAAGATCAGGTAAGCCAATAACTCTTCATTATAAGAAGTTAGCCATGTTCTTTTAGCTGTTTCTGGGATACAAAATGTATTCTACCTTACATCATGTTTCTTAAATCACGCCTCCCTTCTCCACCCCCATCTCTCTCTCTCTCTCTCTCTCTCTCTCTCTCTC
>NW_004797298.1:1503146-1508146 GCF_000002075.1 Aplysia californica | reverse complement strand
CACTCTGAAAAATCTACCAATAAGGTTCACACATATTTTCTTGGAAAACTGTTCATCCATAAATTAATATATTAATAAAATGCATTCTCCATAAAATTCTACATAGCCTGTAAACAAAATAATAATGAATCTCGATAGGCTACACTCACAACAAAGATAATATGTTAGAAATAATATCTCAGTGCATTTAGTCAAATGGTTTGGAAGGTGCTTTTAAAAAACGCTTGGAAATATAAATCTATCCTTGTCTACTGTACTTTTCGAACCATACATAGCTATTAAACACCTGATGAAAAGCGAAAGCTCTTGAACAATCCACCTGGAAAGAAAAACAAGATTAACAATCATCATAAATTAAGGTAATAATTTTGTTACAATAATTATGTAGTAATAGCTAATTGCTATTTATGTGACTTTATTGTGTTGCAAGTGTCGTAATACACTTACTTAAACAAAACAGTAATTGCTAACGAGCAACTTTTTATACTAATCATGTGGCGTAAATTTGATAGGATTGATAAGGAACAAAAAAGGACGCACAAGAAGAAGTCTTTGCGCCGATGTCAAAACTGGGTTAACAGTAGTTTAATGGATTGTTGTTTCATGAAGGGTTCAAATTTTGTTATCGAATTTTATTCTCCCCACCCCCACATAAAAAACTATCTATCTATCTATCTATCTATCTATCTATCTATCTATCTATCTATCTATCTATCTATCTGTCTTTCTATCTATTTATCTATTTCTCTATCTATCTCTCTGTCTATCTCTCTGTCTCTCTCTCTCTCTTTTTCTCTTTCTCTCTCTAATAGATAGATAGATAGATAGATAGATAGATAGATAGATAGATAGATAGATAGATAGATAGATAGATAGATAGATAGATAGATAGATAGATAGATAGATATGTAATATACCCAGCCCCCAGCACTCTTCCTCATCCACCATCCAGAATCTAGTAGGATATTTACAAGACTAGTTGGGTATAATAACCCTTCACTTAGTGATCCAACTGTTGCAGTCTGAAACTGAGCCGTGCCAAGAGAATATTCACCCCGCTCATAGGCCCTCAATTAGCAAAATCCGCGCAAAACTGCTCCTAAATCGTCCCTGAGACAAATCGCCAGGGCTAAGTGACCAGTCCTCTAGGTGATGGATTGTGCCAAGTTAGCGATACGAAAGACTGTCAGAATATTACCTCGGTGGCACTTTAAGTGGAGTCTGCTGTAGTCTCAGGGTGTTTGTCAAATGTATGAGTTCCCGACAGCAGAGAGACAACTCGCCCTTCTCATCGACATCACCTACTCTCCTTTACTCCTTTCTCCTTTTTTTTCTTCCTCTGTCTTCGTCTCTTTTTCAGTTTTATTTCCCCCCTTTATTTTCCGTGTCTTCATTTTCCCCACCACTTGCTTGTTCTCTCTTACGAGTGCGTATTATACACCCTTTACAATCATACAGATGTACACACAGTCATTCAAACACACATACAAATACAAAGACAAACACACAAACACACACACACGCACTTACACTCACACACACACGTGTGTGCAAGCGCAGACGCGCGCACACACACACACACACACACATACACACACACACACAAACACACACACAAACACACACACACACACACACACACACACAAACACACACGCACACACGCGCACACACACATACACAGGAGGGTGCACCTTTTTTTTCTACGCCTCTATAACCGACAGATTTCCCTGCCCTTTGACTATACCAGTTTCATTATCACGTGAATATCCGTCCTTACTAAGTCATGCTCACTATTACTCACTAATGAATGTTTTGGACTATACACACTGGTTGTTTTTCCCCGGAAACTCAATGTATATCCTTTGTTCCATAATATTATCTATTCCATCAACTTTTCTACCCTGATTGTCTAACCTCCCCCAACCCTCCCTCTCGTCCTTTCTTTAAGAAGAACATTAATAGATAAAAAGAGTTGTTTTTTTTTAAAGGGGGAGGGCAGGGGAAAAAACATGTTTTCTTTCACCCACCTCTACCCGTCCACCAATCCCTGGCACTCTTGACCATAGACTGACCACTGCACAATCTCTAGAGATTCCGACCCCTCTCGTTTCCCGGACACACAGCCTTTCTCTCCAGAAGCAAGCGGCCAGACATTGTCCAGACAAGACAGCCCAGACCCAGGCACGACCCGGTAATGAAATGCAGGCCTTAACTCGCGTGGACCTCGCCGGGAACTTTCTGAGGAGTCCGAGCTTCCCGAGAGAGTCATTGGCCGAGGAAGTCTATCGTGCTGAGACCACAACGGCCAGCTCCTGTTTCCGCGGAGAATTCTACGACTCTGTTGTTGAATAACTGAATGGCAAAATGGTGTTGTGTAAACACACGCGCAGTGCTGGGTGTTCGGTGGTCATTAAAATAATATTATTCCTTCCAGCCCGCTCCCAGAATTTGAAGTACGACCGCGTGATTTGATGCATATCTGAACACGGCTGTTGCCAGTTTGACGACCGGGGGAACAAGGGACTCTGAAGGAGACTAAGCACCCACTTCGTTGTGGTGAGAAGGAGGGAGATCGATAGTTAATAATATTTCAGCAGTTCCTATTCTTACTAACACCGTAAAGTCAATTGTCGCAGAAAATCAGTTAAAATGTTGGAGAAATTTGTTTGAGTTGAACTAAAAGAAGGAAGGAACAAAATGGGGGGGGGGCTAAATTAAACAGCACCCTGGCGGTTTTTGGGGACGGTTTTGTATATCAATATATTCCATTCACCCTGTAACAGGCAACCAAATTTTCGTTTAATCAATATTATACAAGTCAGCCTAAGCAAAGGGTTGCCATAAAAAGGTGGATAGTCTTTTCTATTCTCTACATGAAACAAAGTTCCTTTTGAGTAACAGTGTCAAGGTTTTAGTCCTAACACATTCGGCACAGGTTCGAGGGTACTTAATAGCCCGTTAGAAAGGTTATATTATTTCGAACTATTCGCTTTGCAGAATTATTCTATCTCTTTTATCTCCAATTTAGCTTGATTTATAGCAGTCAGGTCGCTTTACGGAGGTTTTAGCCCTTTATGGCTGTGGCGAAGGCAGATTTTGATGAATTTTTAACGATTTGATAGTGTACTCCAGCAAAAACTGACGGAGCTATCGCTGAGGAATATTTTCCGATGACATTTTATGGACATGTCGTAGATAACTGGTGGTAACATGTATAAGAGTCGCGACGGTTGTCAGTCGCGCATTTTAACAGTACAACTTTGAACACTTGGACCACTAAACTAATATAGCTAAATCAAGACATCCTTTCCTGAAGAATGGTCTTATTCTTATTTTAAATGTTTTCCTGAAAAAACGATGCCTGGCACAGAAATTGAGTGAAACTCTTTATCTGGTGACTTTTTATTTTGGCATTAGCTGGCTTTAACATCCCGTTCAGCACTGTAAGTTTACTCATGACGTTGGGCCTGCAATCCCCCGACAGTAATAAAGCATGCGGTCAGAGTGGCTTTGATAACATACCAAACAAACCAAGTTTATGGACGTCCAGTTAGGGATTCGAACCAAGGCGATCGGCATGATAGTGACTAGGATACCAACTGAGTTGACGGAGCCTCCCCCCACCCCCATCCCCCACCCCCTTAGTGGATTCCTGCACTCGTACATGAAGCATCCCACCCTGTACAACCCTTGCCAATGTCAAGTTATACAAATCACACAAAGGGGTGGTGGATGAACAGGCCTGGGAGAAGCAGGGAGAGCAGCCTTTGCCCTCATGAATGTCACAACACATAAAGATAACTTTACGGCCTTCGTGGAAAAGACAAAGACGTAATCTTTATCCCACAGAAGCAACATATCAAGATAAATTTTCAACTAAATTAAAACTAGCAACAGCATTCTCCAATGTGTCTCCTGCCTGATCAGGCATAAACTGTGCATCAGTTTCCACTTTCCGGCATAAAACGACATCAGAACTGCACCGGTCCCCCTGAGACAAGACACAGAGGAACGCTCTATGGCGCGAAAATTGAAGAGAGCCTGCAATGTCACTTTCTGGAAAATGGATCGAACAGCGAAATCCCGAACAGTGCTGGTTCCATTCATAACAACAAGAATAAAGCCACTATCAAAACAAAAACTCTTGTCATTACCAACATGGTATATCTCCCAGCCTCCACACCGCCTTCCACCCACATCACATGACAATGTCCTTCATTTATCCCACTACTTGGGCGCGTTTCTGCCAACAAGCTTAGTTTGCTCCTGTAAACAACTAGTAATGCTAAAACTAAATAGAAATAAAAGTTGATTTGTTGAGGGCCTCAATTTTGTCGATACAATTGGACGTCAAGACACGTTGAACAAGGGCATTATCTAGTTCTAAAATGAATGTGTTAAGAAAACATATTTACTTGTTGATTGTAGTTGAAGGAGCCAATGATAGATGGCGTTAGCTGTGTGTTGTCTTGTTAAGAAAAATAGGAATGTTCCTCGCGTTCGATGGTTATGTGGAAAAAAACAGAAAAGCGTTGATGCATTGTTGCAAGCTCCAAATATCGACGCCTCAGGCAGAAGGCAAACATTGGTCCTGATAATCGGGAAGAAAACAGCAGCGACAACCATTACGGCAGCCATGGACTCGCTTATTCACAAGTCGGCACTTTAATTAAAGTGAATATTTACACACCTGAGAGATCTCTCGGCTTATGGAACAGGGATGTGTGCTTGATGCTTTAATTTTTTGATTGGCCGCCATGCTCTCTCTCTCTCTCTCTCTCTCTCTCTCTCTCTCTCTCTCTCTCTCTCTCTCGCTCGTTGTTTCTCTATCTATCTATCTATCTATCTATCTATCTATCTATCAAACAGCTTCTTTATATTCTATCCATCTATTCATTTGTCTTTCTATTTCCACTTTTCGGTTCTGTCCTTCACAACCTACCCATCCATGTTTACCTTCTATCTGCTTTGTTAATCGCTCTTTCTGGATCCCGTTC
>NW_004797298.1:1498907-1501262 GCF_000002075.1 Aplysia californica | reverse complement strand
TTTCTTATCTCTCTCTCTCTCTCTCTCTCTCTCTCTCTCTCTCTCTCTCTCCCCTCTCTCTCTCTCTATTTCTCTGTCCTCTCCCCCTGTCTATCACTCTACCTCACTGTTTTCTATTTTATGTAGTCTATATCTGTCTATATGCATCCTATGAGATATTTTTTCGGTTTTATGCCTATATATATCTTTCAATATAATATCTATCAATCAACCTATCTATCTGCTCCCTCCCAGTACGTTCACCTTCAGCTTTATATGCAATATTCTAAAGTTCATGTTCTCCAAAGAACAAGCCCCTCAAACTTCATAATCCGAAATCTATTGCTGCCTCAGAAAACTGAAAGGGGATCATTACTACTTTTTGATACGCTTGTGAATACTGAAAATAAGCTTATGAATCAGAGCAATAGAAACCGTTTACAGATAGCTTGATGGAATGTGGGAAGAGTTGGTAAGGTTCTTGTTTATTTTGTTGTTTGTTTGTTTTGCTTTTGTTTTGTTTTGTTTTGTGTTTTGCTTTCAGTTTACTGTATGTCTTTTTATTAGCCAAAGGCACCATCTTTTAATCCTTCTGTTAGAAATGTGGGATTCTTGGAGAGGTTGGGGGGGGGGAGGGGAGTGATTGTTCACTTAGGCGCAGAACATTAAAGAACCAGTCGCACATTAGCACACACTTGCTAAATATTTTTATTCTATTTCTGAGCTGAGAGTTGATCACGTGACTCCTATTGTATAACTTACATTGTCGCGCTGTAAAGGGCAATCGAGGCATTCACGGTTGAGACCATTCAAATCGATATCACGCCGAGAACAATGTCTGGGTTTTTTTGTTTTGTTTTTGTCTGGTAAGTGTTTTACGGCGCTCGCAACTGATAAGGCCACCAAAAGATCTTTAAAGTGCGCAACTTGTACTCGGGACCTCCGAGATTTTTCGCCCATGTCCGAGAAGGCTAGGTGTAGATCTTTCCTACCAGAAGATCAGGGGTGTGGCTGAAAGATAGCAGTAAGAAGGAGCAAAGGAGAAGTAGTTGAAAGGCTGCAGCGAGAGTCAGGAGCCCAGAGGATGGGGCAAAGGAGGTGATGGGGTGGGGGCAGAAAGTGGAGACGAAAGTAGACGACAGAACATTGATAGAGAGCAGGAAAGGCGGTGAAAGGAGACTATTTTAAAGAAGAAACTTTTTCCGTCGATACGTGGATTCGAACCCGGGACCTACTGGATGAGAGGCGAACACCTTAATCTCAAGACCACGAGAGCCCCTTACATCTGTTTGATCCATCAAATATGCTATGTAGCTGGGGAAAGACTTTTGGCCCCTTGGCGCTTCAAGTGAAAACCTTTTTTATTAGTTCTTTGGATGTAGAAGAAAGCAGTTTCTAAGAAAGCAATTTTCAAATTATAGATGACATTTCCACACTCACTTTCTCATAAAGTCTGTCAACACATACAAGATGTTGTTCCTGAAGCCGTTCAAAGAGACAACGTCTCTTCTAAATAATGATCCAAAACGTGTACCCTCAGAGACTCTCAAACAAAACTATAGATTTTCCTTCAGTTGTTCGTTTATTGCTGTACTGTTGTTTCTGGTTTGTTTGTGTTTTTATCATTATTATTCTGTTGAGAAGCCCGTTTGATAAAGTGGACCGAGTATCACCCATTAACACTGTACAGGTTTCGTATTTCCACGTCTGGAAACAATTATTTATTGCTCCACACAGTCCGTTGTTTTATCGGCCTGTGAACTTACCTACCCCCCCCCCTTTTTTTTTTAACAAAGCTGTTGCATTGTGGACAAAATGTTAAAACGAGGAAGAAAAAAAACGACACGAGAGTTTACCTGAAGTGAGGAAATGGTTTACAATAAATAATGAGAGCTGACCTCGATCGTAGACGCTAGATAATGCAAAACATTGACAGGAAAATGTCCTTACATGACGCAGCTTTTTGAGCTTTTAGAATTAAAAGCTTTCGGAAGTTCCTCGGGGATTTGTCTCCATTCATCTGTACAAGCGTGTGACTCGTGGTTCTAGGTTATGTTTTCCAATAAAGAGTAAAACAGTAAAACTGATAGCTTATGGCAGAACTGGGGCTCTATAAACAATCAGAAAAAAAAGAGAAGAGTTTTGTCGCTGGATTCATTAACAGTATTGTCCAGGTAAATGCACAGGTTTACAAAAGAAACTACCACGCGTATCACCTGTCCGTTGAGGGCTGGTAGACACATTGGCAGAAACACCAGTTTTCCATTTCTTTTTTGTCTACAATTTCCCCTTTCTTCATCTTTTATTTCTGCATTTCTGTCTCTTTCTTTCACTGACAACGTTGCCTCCCTACCTTTCTCTATTACTCTCTCTCTC
>NW_004797298.1:1490483-1496862 GCF_000002075.1 Aplysia californica | reverse complement strand
GGGGGGTGTAATTAGCTGAGTAAGCGGCCTTACCAAAAAGGTTATTTCTGTTTTTATCGGTAAAGTTCAAAGCCTTCTAAGATGTAGGTCAGTTCTCAAACGTAACACATGGTCCTTGTAGAGGTATTAGGCCCAGAAATAATAATTTTATATTCTTAAAGTGGGGAGAAAAATAATCTGGACCCTACTCCTGATTTGAACCCCCAACATCCTCATTGCCAGTCAAGTTCGTAACCATCTGGCGCCAGAGGTAGAAATAAGAAAACCTTTCTTATAGAGTATGCCTTTATAATATATGGTAAAGTTTGAGATTAATACTCTTAGCACAAACATGTCAGGACACGGTGGAATCAGGCACTCGTCAATGTTTGGCTTACTCATTGGTCTCCCATTTATTTTGAGTAGAAGTCGAGATATTTGCGATTGAAGGAGATGGGAGTTGCTTGGTGTCAGGGGTAAAATTAGTGAGAAAATGACCACCAATGTCGTTAACTTCCAAAGCTTTCGAGTGTCCTTGGAAACTAGAAATTTGCATTTTTTGTGCCTTTGAAAAGCATTTTTTTTTGTAGAAATCAACACAGAAATGTGTTTTAAATGGACATAAAGGTGTTGAGCCCCCCCCAAAAAGAAACAACAACAACTGCCCAACGGTCAGAAAATTGCCGTTTTCTTTGATTTCACTATTTTGACGAGCGCCTGATTTCACCACGCTGCCTCACAAATGATTTCAAACGTCTAATTACTTTCAAACAAAAGCATCACAGAAAAACTAATGTCATTATCTGTCTTCAAACATCAGTAAGTAGTAAGGTACACCGAGTTTCGTCTCTTTTAAACTTGGGGCTCGGTGGCTTCAAGCATGAGCCTGATCTCTCAGGAAAATGCTGGAAGTTTCCTCTGGGTACTGTTTTCTGAATCTGAAGAAATGAAATTCCCCGCAAGAAAATGCTTCAAACTACCTTTCCTCTTTTTTTCAAATACTTTTAACAGCACTGCATTCTAGGTACCTCTTGGGACCGAATATGGTTTAAAAATATAACAGAAAAACAAAAAAGACTGGAAGCAAAACAAACTGATAGACAAACAAACAAAAGCTGAAGTCAATGGGTAATTATAGGGAAGGGAATGACAATGAATAGATGCAACCCCACCTCTCAAGTCGTAAAATAACACATGTGAGCATCATATCAGTACTCGACTGTACATGTCTGGTAATTTAGCTTGGTGTATTGTTCATATTATCTTCTTTATTTACTCTTTCCTTTCTCTTTGCTCCTCTTTCAGCCCTTTCCACTTTTTTTTTCAAAATGGCAATTCAGTGTCAAGCAGTGCGTTTGCCTTATGTAAAACAAACAAACAAGAAGTTAAATTATGATTACTGAAAACGCCACACTGTCATTAGCAAAGCAAAGACAAAAAAGAATTACAAAAGGATCTGCGACAATGAAATGTGGCTTTCTCTTCGAGCAAGACAGACCCCCAAATGGAATTTTCTCTTGTCAAAACGCGCACACACAGCATTCAAACAAGATGTACTTGATATGAATTCTCCATCTCAACGTCATTTCAAAGATTATACAGATCACCATATAAACAGCTTCAACCACTATTCCCTTTTCCCTTTTGTAAGAAGCTTTTTGGAAAAAAAATTATTTTGCATTTTGTTTATTTTATACCTTTTCCCCCCTTATGTTAGCAGTCTTTCTTCCAGTTGTGCTCCGTGAAACAAGATCCCTCTCAGGGATCTAATACAAAAAGACATAGAGTTAAGGGCCTAAAACAGCAGGGGTGAAACACAAAAGACAGGGAGGGGGGTACGAGTGTTCATATTATTTTGCTTGATGGAATTTTAGCAGCAAACCATTTGTTTTCCACGAGATAATACCATGTGTTGGCGATCTGGCCCCCCGCTGAGATGATGGGGGACCCAGGGCTACAGACGTGTCATCATCGGCGAGGGCGATGTTTTTTGCGCGTGCTCTGTGGCCTGGTCTGGCGCATGTCACTTGAACATAGTTTTTAAACTTGCGGATACGAATACAGATTGCGAGTGGCGTGGCATCTTTGTTGCATACAGGTCTACGTTTTAGCTTGAATTTTTTTAGGGAGAGGAGACGAGAAAGAGGAGTACATATTATGATAATATAATGATATTTTATTTGTATCTGGGGAAGAATGTAAAATAACCAAGAGAAACAAGATGGAGAGAAGACAAAACAGATGGAAGTAAACAAAAATGAGAAAAAAAGAAAAAAAATCTCAACTAAAAGGACAGCAAAACAAAAAATTAAAATATACGTATAGAAAAGAAGCCAAAGAGCGGACAACTTGCGCCCCCCCTCCCCAGCCCCAAACGGTCAGCCCTTTTCCTCTTTTTCAGCAAGCGGCAGCGCAAAGGGTTTTGGAACAGGGACTCTTGTGAATTTGAGAATACAGAGACTGCATAAAGAGACCATGGCTCTTTGGGGAGCGGGGTTTTTTTTTTCTTTTTTGACGGGTTTGGTTTGGTTTGTTTTTTTGGGGGGTGGAGGGGGTTGTTTAGAAAATATGACGACAGGAGGCCTATGGTTTGTGAGTAACACTCTTTAGTCAACCGCTACAATTACAATGACAAAGATTGGAATGGTTGAACCTTACGTACAATGTATTTTATATTCAAGAGGAAGCTTCGGATGAAATACATAATGTATATGAATTCATATTCCACTCGTGAAACACATTTTAACTATCTTGTTAATAAACAATTGGCGTATCGTATTACTATATTATAGGGTCCTTTATAATTCTAATGAATGGTTTTCCGCAGTTGCTATCCTGGCCTTTTCCGGAACGGAATTCATTATCTGTAGAGATACAAAAACAAAACAAAAAATTAATGGTTAGCATTTTATAGAAGTACATTGGTTCCGCTCTTGTGCGTAGATCTATTTTTCTATGACTGTGTTCGCCACATACCATAGGACTATTTCCATGCTTTTTTCTTTGGATCGTATGTAAAGAAGCGACAATGTGAGTAATGGGTGAATAAGATCACCCAAATGATCGGAGAAGGATGGACCGCTCTGTACATGTGGGGAATCCCTAAAAAATGGGCAGTAACGATTCCGTTAAGAGTTTGTTCCTTTTTTGGAAATTGTAAAAGGGAATTATATGTATAAAAGCTACGGATTTCTGTTCTGTAAACTCACCTTGAACAACAGTTATTTGTATCAACCAATAAACAGAAATAGAAATTATGTTTACAAATAATAAATGGCTCCTGCTTCTATACCAAACAAAAAACATGTTGCTTTGAATCGATTTGATGTGAAAAACTCTCAAGACAGCAGTTAAAGAAATATAACGAAATCTGCAAGAGGTGCCATTGAGCAAAAACCAAACCCAAAATCAAAGCATGTGTGTGTAGCTATTGAAAAAAATAACTTTAATGATTTATTTTTGTCAGGAGTGATGCGACTATAGTGTCTACAACAGAGTCCTGCACGCAGACGACTGGCTTAAGATGTTCATCATTAATCATTTCCTGATCTGAGCAAACAGTTTGAGTGTGTGCTTTTTTCATTGAATATGCTCCTGTTAAAAGTATTTGCCAAGAGGGTCGATAAAGCAGCGTCGCGGGCTTTGGATTTTTTTCTTATTTCTGTGCATTACCAAAAAACAAATGTTGTTATTGGTCTGTTTTACGGGGTTTGGTATGAGGGAGGGGTGGGAGAGCGTCGTTTCCTTTTTCTTTCAGATTTTATAGAGCTCTCGTGTGTTTCTTTTTCTTTCCTGTTCCTTTTTTCATATTTTACTGCTTGGTTCCTTCCTTTTCTCATCACCTCTGAGAGTTGCCGAAGATATGATAGTCCCCCCGCCCCCCCTTTCTCAATATTCTTCATCCCGATCATCATTATCATCATCCCCTGTCGTCACCGCTGTTGTAGCCGCAGCCATCATCCTTTAACAATGAATACACATAATGGTTACGCCAGCAGCGACAGAATCGTAAGCTACAGCACTACATCTGCAACAATAGCAGTTTCATCCCTCCTACAGTCATTTGTCATGTGCACTCTTTTGTGAGCTCTTATTTAAGAGTATCGTAACATATTCCCTCTGTGGAAATTCCACAGCTGCAATCCCTTTGCATCATTAAAATTTTAACAGGAAGAAGTTGAATTTCTTGTAGAGGGCATCGAAGAAGCAAATTTCACAGACTGAGAAAAAAAGTGTAGATATCCATATATGAAACATCATAAAACTAAGTCTATTCCGCCTTTTGCTTTTATTGCTTTCTTCGTTCCGATTACAAATTTGAAACTTCCTCCCGCGCTACTCCCGCGGTGACGTCATGTCGCTCCCAGCAACAAGCCACCGCGACTACACTCAAATGAATACCACTGCTCCAAGCAGCCAGCGAGGGTAATTGTGTGGTGAGCCGAGATGTAACATATTTGATTGCCTGCCCCCAGTCTCCAGCTCCCAAGACAAGATCGCGTGATACAATGAGTTGATTTTCCGCTTGTCCTCGTCACTCGACGCTGCTTTTATTCCGCAAAACAGCATACCGGAATCTAATAGCCCGGGCCCAAAATGCGGATGAATAACCTGTAAATGAACGTGCGCAAAGCCATTTATTCAGCGTGGCTCGAGCGTCTAACAAACCATTGCGTGCATGAATGCCATCGGTCCTAAAAACGTTCCCTTGCTCTGGGGGTATTGGGCAATGCGATTATGGAGGGAACAGCCAGCTATGGGATGGAGAGGCGAGCCTCTAGTCTTTCCACGAAAATGAGGGGGGGAGGGGGAAGGGACACGCTCGTACGGTGACACAAGAGGAGGAGTTTTGGAGGCCAATCTGGCATGAGAACTGGGAATGTCCTCGACCCGCCTCGTTAATTAGGTCAAAACAACCGATGATCTGTTAGATTCAGTGACGTCGCGGTTAGATTCAAACCCCATCACGAAAGGGGTTTGAATATCCAGATTGTCAGCACCCTTTGACTGCCAGCCCTCTCAGCGTCCAAACCCCAGGATTGTTTTGGTTAATTTACATTTCCTTTTCTGAGTTTTTTGTTTGTTTGAGAGGTTGTTTAGTTGGTTGGTCTCAAATTAAAGTTAAGCTCAAATGAGAAGGGTTTTTTTTCTCTCACTCCATCTTTTTTTTTTTTAATCTCTAACGTAACTTCTTCACGCAAAAACCGACATACGGTTAACAACCTAAAGAAGACGGCGGCAAACGGCGTATAATGATAATCATCCACTTAGCCTTTTGTATTGAATCCCTGACTATACTTATACTCATATTTATAGTAAACAATAAAAAAAAACCATAGCCGTTTACAAGATGCTCTGCTATTTTCTGGCTTAAAAATTGAACTCCTAGCCACTTTCTTTCTGGACGTCAGTAGCGAAAACCTGCAGTTGAAATGTGTTTTGTCCCTACATCTTTGCTTCATCCCAGAGCTGGTCAACTCAACCTGACTCCTCCCTCTGACAGCCCCAGCTCTGACTCAGTAAGACTCTTCTCTGTCTCACCTCCCCGCCGTTTTGGCAGGGGTGAAATAGCTTAAAGCTATCGCTCTTAATTGGGTACGTCCTCTGAATTTAATGGCTTTCGCACCTTGACTTACCTGCTTTGGCTGAATTCATGCTGACTTATTTAAGCCTCTGTTTAAGTCTTGGCTTTGTCAGTGCTAGAACAACGTATACGTCATATTCGCAGTTTTAAAATCCCAATCCGATCGTCGATTCCATAATGGTAGTACTTAGCCATTTCTTCGAACAAACTGCTTTTACACCATATTTCTCTTTGCATATTTGATTGTAACACCATCTGTAACTTTAACCGAAAGCAATCCTATGGCTTTCCTTAAGAACAGTCTATCCGTCACATATTGAACTCATTATCAGTATGGCATAACAACATGCATTTCGAGGTTAGGGGTTCGAAATTTTTTCCTTCAGGTGTTTTACGCTCCCATCCACACAATTTAAATCATTTAGGAGAAGGGCTTCAACCATGCCTATCAGGGCTAACCAGGGCTTCTAGAGATACAACATTCTAGCAAAAAGATCAATTTACTCGATGAAAATTCTCCCCACTAGGGAATCGAGCGTGGGTCCCCTGTGTGCGACAGCGAAGCGCCTAATTGCTACACCACGATTCGAAGATCTTAGAGGGTCAAATGATTTTAGAAATGTAAGTACGCCCCATTGTACAACAATGACAAAATACGTCAACGGAAAGCACACTTGTGCAAAGCTCCTAGATAAGGATGCACTTCAGAACAACAGATACGCCTAAGACGTTCCCCGGACCAGCGGAAGAACACTAATGGAAAAGATTTAATCCAGTCTGAGCATGACTCAAAGCCCTGGAGTCGTAAAATTCTCT
>NW_004797298.1:1483671-1489905 GCF_000002075.1 Aplysia californica | reverse complement strand
CCCCCCCAATACTTCAAATGGTATTCCAAAAACTCAAAACTTCCCAGTCCCAAACCCCGAGTCCTTACAACAGCCTTACGACAACTTCCAAAGACCTGCCTTTCTCACCCAACGATCACATCAGCTGTGTGTGCAATCTAAGGGACGGTAATCGAGTTTATGTTTCAACACTACTTGAGTGCTGATCGAGGTTTGTACTATCGACCTGCGCGGGGTCCTGGCTTAAACAAATTTAATGTCGCCCACAATGCGGGAGAAGCTTGTAAAGGCTCAGAAGATGCCAGCAGACGCCAGCGGCCTGGTCATGTCGGCTCTGATCATACTACGTCTTCGCCTGACCTGTGATGTATGAGCTTCTGGAATAATGTCCATTCTAAGATTGTTTGTCATTTCATTTCTTCTTTGTTCGCGACGGTTTTTGTTTGGTTTTTGGGTTTTTTCCCTCGCTCTGCAACTGCCAGCCGCCTCTCAATTTAATTAACTTTGATGTATTTTCATCTTTTTTGCTATTGTTGCTATTTTGCTTGGTTGCTCATTTTATTGTTTTTATATGTTTGTTTGCTAGTTTGTGTTTGTTTGTTTGTATATGTGTTTCTTCGATGATGATGATGATAATGATGATGATGATGATGATGATGATGATGATGATGATGATGATGATGATGATGATGATGGTGACGTTTAACAAATACGGGCTACTTTTTCATAATATTATTTTGCCTAACATACTATCTTAAAACATGCAGTCAGCGTCCAAAGCAGAATTATAATGAAGCATCAAATGAGGTGACATAAATGTTCTACTTTTTGGAGGGGGGGGGGTGTCTTCTATAATACCCTCTTTTTCTTTTCTTCCTGGAAAAACTTCCGTCCACCCCCGACCCATCTCGTATTCTGACAAGGACACGTAACGAATCCTGAGAGGTGAACACAAAATAAATCAAATCCGTGGGAGCGGGGAATCCAATTATTTCGAGATCCAGGGAGCTCTATCCTTGAGCTAAACTGCCCAGTAAAACAAAGAACGTACTGAAGCAGACATGAATCTGAGTCATAGTGTATGGTAAGGGTTTCATGCGCGAAGAACGGACAGTACTAAAAACTGAAGGAGTCTGACTTCTTGACTAGCATCTGTGGCGTTATGCCCAAGCTCTTCGATTTACGTGATCCAAGGACGTGTATTCGGTTCCAGAGTGGGGAAGATCATTCATCAAATATGATGCCGCGTGGTGAAACCAGGCGCTCGTCAAAGTAGTGAAATTATAGAAACTGGTATTTTCGCATGTTTGGAAATTTTTATCAATTTTTTTTTGTTGTTGGGGGGGAGGGGCTCAACACTTTTTATGTCCAATAAAGAACACATTCCAGTGTGGATTTTATGGGGGGGAAACAGTTGATTAAAGGCACAGAAAAACGTAAAGTTTCAGTTCCTAAGGACTTTCAAATTATGGAAACAACCTGACTTTTGAGGCCATTTTCTGCTAACTTTACCTCTGAGCCCAGGGGACCTCTACCTCCTTCAATCAATAACAATATGTCGACTTGTATTTTAAACAAACGGGTATTTTTTCGCCAAGTGCAAGACAAACGAACAAGTTTTAAGATTATACCAAAAACTATACATGCCCAACAAATTGTAGAGCACCTGACACCACCACGTCGAAATACAATTTAATATCACTGCTTTCCTTCTAGAATGACTTGCTTACGTCCCAAATTGACTCTGATGGGCAGGCTTGCACGAAGCGTCCCTCCTTCTAAAATTAAATATCCGAATGGTGTAAATGGCGGCGTGAAATATCTGCAGTTTGCAGTATCATTCTAAAGCGTGCTACTCATTTTATGCTACAAAAAGGATGTTTCTGAGATACTCCCTGAACGATTTTTACACCATTTGTTGATCAGTGGGGTGTTCTTTCTCAGGCATGCTTTTTACGTATGTTTTTGTCTTGCTGTGACCTATATCTGTCGATCTGATTTTAATGTTTATCTATGTATCTCTTCCTTTGAAGCTCATGATCTCAAAGATAATATGTCCATGTGTGGGCTAACAAAATTAAAGTTCGAGCAACCAGCCAGGGAATATACATTCGCATACCATCTATACGATGTGGATGCCTGACAGTTTTGCACTTAAAGACATTTCAAAACCATTTCATCACACCTCTATCAAGACATTTCAAAACCTTTTCATCACACCTCTATCCTTCAAAGTTTCAGATTAGCGCACTCCGAGTGCAACCTCTGTATCCAGACCTGCTGATCTATTCTCACCCAGCCTTGATTTATTTGGCTCGGTCGCTCCGGCGAGATGATTAAATGACCCAAAACTAGTCGAACTTGGTCCTTCGATGTCAGCCTCGCTACCAGGCGACTACATGATAACTGTTGGTCTCGATCTTCGCCCTGACTTCTTCGACTTGTAATCAATCATAATTTCATTCCCAAACCGTACCGTTCGAGGGTGTTACTCGCTTTGATGTAGTACCCGCGTAGAGCTGGTCTCCTCGAGAGGAGATAGGTGTGATGGAGAAGGCTGGCGAAAAGGTTAGAAGGAGGGGAGGCGGTGGTGAATGGGGCGGAGTTTGATTGTGAAAGAAAAATATAACTCTTGAAGTCGGATTGGAAAAAAAGACAAGGAACCAAAAAGAGGGGAAATGGGGCAGGATGGGGGTGTTATTTTGAGATTTCTTTTCTAACCTGTTCTTTCTTTTTTTTATCATCATTTGTTTACTCGGGGTATTCTTTGTTTTCGTTATGAATTTGCGTTTTCGAATATAGAATATGGGGTACAGAAGGGTCGGAGATGTTTGTTGGGTGGGAAATTTAGCTCAGTTTGATTTAGTTTTATTTACAGTAACAATTTGAGATATCTGGATATTTTTCTCAAACCAAGAGAGAAAAAAAGAGCTGTTTCTCTCATTTGCTTGGAGGATGTTTTGCTTCGCCGTTTATTTGTTTTGGGGTGGGTTTTTATTGTTTGTGTGTGTGTGTTTGTTTGTTTGTTTGTTTTGTCTTATTGGAGACAGGGAGGGATAAGAAGGGTGTTGGGCGAAATTGACAATAATCACAGTGTACAACATGAGCAGGAAAGAAAGACCAGAATTTGAAGATAAGATAAGATAAGATAAGATAAGATAAGATATGATAAGATACATCGTTATTATCCAGATCCCGGCACACTGGTTTGATGTTTCACCACGTATTCACATACACACACACACGTGCGCGTGCGCGTGCACACAAACACACACACACACACACACACGCGCGCACACACACACACACACACACACATACACACACACACATACACACACATACGCACATGCACACACACAAACATGCACACACACAAACATGCACACACACGCCGGCAAACTGTCACGTGCATAATATAAATTAATAGTAATATAAACAATAATAATGTTAAGCTAGATACATACTCAGTATTCTGATTGTAACTCCATGGTATTCTGATGCGTGCTCTAAGGTCATATGAATACTTGTAACAAGATGGTTAAGATGGAAGAATTTTGATGGATGATGGTAAAAATGACCTTCTGTATCTTTCTTATTAAAGATTTCAAGCACCGCACATTCATCTTGATTGGGTACTAAATTAGAGTCCCGATCACGACAGAATAATTGAGAAGAACTCTCAGATGCTCCGGTTCACAGTGAATAGGAAATACTTCAGAGTGTACAGTCTTTGATAGTATAATACAAGTCTATGCCACCCCACTGTAGTGAGCATGGCTGATTCTTTCTTCGGACACTATTGTGGACAAAAATTATAAACCTTAAGTTTTATCGAAAGTTTTTGGACCCACCCCCCAAAAAAAACAAAACAAACAACAACAACAATAACTACAACAAAAACAAAATGGTCGCCTTCTGTCTCCAACTATTACTGTGAGCCTGTCAAAGTTGTGAACGTGTATTTTGCGTAACAAAACCCTAAATACATACATTTACCTTTTTCTTTTCTATAACACAGGTTTCATCACCCAGGTCTTCTAATCTGGAATTTTCTGCAAAATCTTGTTTCCCCTTTACATAACTTCATTGGATTACCCTGACACCCTCGTATCTCATGCCACAACTAAATCATTCTCCCTGCCTGCGCCTTGCTATCCCACTGTACAAAGGGAAAGATGTAAGGCGTAAGAAAAAGGATCTATTTCTAAAACGAGGTTGAGCGAAATAAATCAGAATCCAATTCTTCATTATCCTTTATTTTCCTCCACTGTGCTCTCCCAAACTTATGGAGAGGAGGCAACTCGGGCCGAAACTAATAAGGTCGATTGTCTCCCCCTTGTACTCGGAATTAATTCCGCTTCCGATGTGGGGATCATTGTTTGATGACGTCTCCTCGGCACCGATTGTTGTTTGGCTACGTCATGACCAATCGCCATGTTCAAACAAGCGGAAAATCTCCCCGTGTCACGTGATGTCACGTGATCACCGCTCCGAATGACGCGCCGGAACCCCGAAGTCGCCTATAACGAGACTCAGTACACACGTGCGGCGAAACTTCTCACCCAATTTTCCTTTCTTCTTTGATAGTCTGTCTGACCCATTCTCTGTCGTCATCAATATCACTTCCTGTCCATTTTCTCTTTGTTCAAGCTGTCTTTAGATCAGCGGTGACTCCTTGCTCCCACGCTTCTGTATGATAAGGTTCCGAGAAGAAACCCTTGGGTGATAAGAGATCGAATTTTCATATGCATTGCCATGGATCTTTCCTGTTATGCACTTCACACTGAATGCATATGTACTTAATGTATGTGTGTGGGGGGGGGGGGGGCTGCAGGGGGTCAACGTTTGGACAGGCAATATTCTTTAAAAAAGAAGCGGCCAAACGTTTAAGAGCTCTATGGCACAACACTTGGCTAAAATCCCAATCAAACTCATGAAAAACGAACATTAAAATCTCTGTTAGAACTTGGTGATATTTTTTCTACCTCCTCACTGTAAAAAAAAAACACGAGTTCGAAAAATGTGCTTTCTGCCGGAGTTCTCTACACTACAAGGATGATCTAGTTTCAGAGACAATTCTCTCTCCACAGTTATGCCAGTCGCAAGATTGATCACATCGCCGTCATTTCTGGCGACATATCGATTCTCTTAATCAAACTCCGTAATACCCAGAGCACGGATGATTGCGGTGTAGAGAAACGGTTGTAAATGTTCTACAACCCAACTGCCTCCTGCGACACAATGTTGATTTTTACAAAAAATCAGGCTTCCGCAAGTTTCTCTTCTGAAAAAAGAAAACAGGCCTGTCCTTGGCACACATTCAAAACCAAACCAGTCTTTGTCAGTTGTTCTTAAGTACGTCATATAATTTTTAACCAAAACTTAACATTTACAAGAAAAAATAAGTCGCCAAGGAACTTTATAGTAATTTTGTCGCAGTGTCTGCAACAGAAAAGTTTTCTTTCGTGGCACAATGATCCCATTTTTTGAGTCGATCGAGTGGACAAAAACCTTTATACTTGTTGCAACAGCATTTTAGTTAATTTATGTTGTCTTTTTACTCTTTACTTGATTGAGCGTTTTCTATAGGGAAGGCTTTTGAAAGAGTTTATTGTTGAGAAGCAAAGTAATGAAAAGAGTTTTTGAATATCCAGACCTATTGGGGAGAGTAAAATATTGAACAATGAATAATTTATTTGGACAGTGGTAGAGGCTAATGGGAGTCGCGTCGCTATGGGGTAAGAGGAGTGAAGGTCATTTGAGAACAGCTAATTGCAGCACCGTTTGTCGAGGCCAGGGTATGGGTTAAAAAGGGGGGATGGAGGGGGGAAGGGTCGTTTGGGTTTTTCTTAGTAAGATTTTACGGCGCTCGTAACTGCATAATGTTATATGAAGGCCAAGGGATGGATGTCAACAGAAAGGTCCAAACGGGGAATCAGGCTTACTGTGCTCACCTCTTTAGCCTCAACCGCACAAAGTCTGCTTCGACAATCAAAGCACCCCGGAAATAGCAGTTCACAAGAGAGTGACAAGCATACAAAAGAAGTAGAGGAAAGATGACGATAGTAAGGATGAGGGAAGAAAAAGCAGCAATTCTCCTTTTGTTGTTCCGGCACAGTATGAGCATGACTTTGATAAATCAGCCCAATTACAATTCTTCTGTGCATAAGAACATTTTCATATCCCCCCCTTCCCACCCCTTTAGGAATGGTCTAAAGACAACTTCAGTCAGTAGCACTACCCTAAGGCGGG
>NW_004797298.1:1481301-1482712 GCF_000002075.1 Aplysia californica | reverse complement strand
AGGGGGGGGGGAACACGGGAAAGAAAACTCTGGATACATAGAAAAAAAGCTTGACTCGCACAAGGGTTGTATATCAATAGAATAATTTACAAAAGCTCAAAAAGATGCAGATCAAAGCCAAAAACATCGACACACAAAACCGGTCCAAAAAATGTAGACTTCTTAAACGGGAGCACTTTAACATAAGAAAATGAAAAGCCACCGAGACAGTGGACCGATTTCCCCCAGAGTCGCTCTTTGACTCCAGACTTAATGCTATTTTGATTTCACCCTCTATCCTCTTTCACTTCCTTTCGGTGGCTAGTAGCCGAACGGCCGTGCTTTCGATTGACGATTATAGATCTCCCTCCATCAGGGGCGGGCCACAATTAGGTCGTGATTCACTGGCCGTTCGGAACGCCTAATAAGCTCGGACCAGAGCATGAGAGAAGAGTGTTCAGGAGACCTCCCTGTGCCCCCCGTAATAAATTACATGCTCGCTCTCACACATTTTTATTTCCTTTTCTGATTTTTTTCGAGGTATGGGGGGGGGGGGATATTTTTTCAACGCGCCTTTCCCTCGTTTCTAAACTCTATCACCGAAGATTTGAAGTTTGTTCGTATCAAGAGAAGCATTGCGACAGGATAACGGTCCTTTGATAACGGGAAAAAGCAAGACAGGCAGACAGAAAAAGCAAAGCAACAGTAAAGAAGGAAGACCTACCACTGCACCTCAAAACACCCGTGCTTTGGGGTATTCGTAAAGTCACTGCCTCAGGATTAAAAAGCTCTATCTGACCTTTTTGGTCTTTTTGAGTCACTATAACTATGAGATCAAACCCAAATGTTCTGTCTGCTCTATCACAATTGTAAGATTATTCGGAGGCGGTATCAGAATATTCAAAAAATGGCATTCAAAAAGACTAGAAAAAATCTAGACATAATGAGAAAATCAAAATCTTTGACGTCAAATTTCTCCAAACTAGGTACTGAGCAGATAGAGCTTTATAATTCTGAGGTAGCGATGTATACGGTCTAAAAATGAACATTTTGGTTTGCTCTTCCTTTTTCCTTCCCTCAATCTAGCCACGTCACTGTGTGTTTTGAATCGAGTTTAAAGCGAAAGGTATTCCCTGAGGACAGGCTGGAAACCCTTTAAAAATCCATATATACACATCATTGGTTAATATATTCCCTGTTTAGAATTGAACCTAATTTGCTCAGATGGAAGTAGGTTTTTTTAAGGGTGGAAGGCGATGTTGGTTTAGGGTTGTTTTTTAGCTTACCATAGGGAGCGTTTGCTTTCCTTTTCTCCTAAATCATTTAATGTATGCACTTTAAATCAATTGTCTTATTCCAGTCGCACATCCCTCTTTCTCTCTCTTTCTCTCTCTCTCTCTCTCTCTCTCTCTCTCTCTCTCTCTCTCTCTTT
>NW_004797298.1:1477954-1479107 GCF_000002075.1 Aplysia californica | reverse complement strand
GGGGGGGGGGGGGTTAAAAGGGTTTGTTTTCTCATACTGAGAGAGGAAATTAAATCCAGTTGTAGAGTTTGGTTTTCCTTGGAGAAGCTGAGATCCGGAAATGCCCTAAGGCGGGGATGTACACGAGTAGAAATACTCTCGTTTTCTGTTTTATTTTAATTTGCTATTGTTGTTTTGGGAGATTTGAGGATTCTTTGTTTTGTTTGGTTTTTCGTTTTGCTTTGGTTATTTTAAATTCTTTTCAGGGATACGGGGGAGGGGGAGGGTGTCATGATTGTTCCTGAAGTGGAGGAAATTGCTATATTTTTTGTTAATCTGAAGAAAAGCGTTGTGTACGGCATCATGTACGTATAGATATGAGTACTGAAACTTAAAGATAGCCAAGCCAATATAGTTTCTTCTTGGATAATTCCCAAACTTAGAACCTCCCCTTTAATATCTCCAGATCACCCTCTCTCTTTCTCTCTCTCTCTCTCTCTCTCTCTCTCTCTCTCTCTCTCTCTCTCTCTCTCTCTCCCCAGTGAGCTAATGATGACCATGTTATGTGGCCATGCTGTGAAGTGCTGAGGGACGTGTGTGGGCAAATTAACAGTCGAGGTGCAGCAGTCTCTCTTTTATTCTCTCTCTCACTCTCTCTCTCTCTTTCACACACTCTCTCTCTCTCTCTCACTCCCTGTCTCTCACTCTCTCTCTACCTACCTCTCTCTCTGTCTCTTTCTCTCTCTCTCTACCCCTTTCTCTCTCTCTCTACCTCCCCCTCCCCCTCTTTTTCTCTCTCGCTGTCTCAATCTGTACTCTGTATTTATCTCTTTTTCTTTATCTGCCTCTCTCTTTCCGTGTCTCTACCCCCCACGCCCCTGACCCACTCTCACAACTCTCTTTCTGCCCATTCCTAGTAATCTGAGCAGTGATCCCAGTACACATATCTCCCCACCCCACCCACTCCCTGCTTGCCGTCACCAATCTCTCCTGGTAGAATTACCTCGATCATAAATCTGACATCTCTGTCTGGCAGTGTCTGGAAGCCTTCCGGGGAATCCCACAATCCCCACACCCTCCACCCCTTTTACTGTCCACGCGTTATCTCTTACTCAATAGAAATCGTACCCCCTCTCCCCCAAGTACTTCTCTCTCTCTCTCTCTCTCTCTCTCT
>NW_004797298.1:1476394-1477854 GCF_000002075.1 Aplysia californica | reverse complement strand
TCTCTCTCTCTCTCTCTCTCTCTCTCTCTCTCTCTCTCTCTCTCTCTCTCTTTCGACCACCACACAAGAAGTCGACACACTGCTGCTTAGATTATAATCAAGAGTCTCACTAAATGAGTTATTATTAAAGGCTAGGCTCTGAGCCACAGCTCCCTATTAAGGTCCCTACTTGACACTAAGACGTTTGCTTGTTCGTTTGTTTATACAGAGACAGGCAACAAAAATTATCTGCTATAGTCGTATGAATATAATGCTATTGAGAAGAACTATAACAATAGACAGACGAATGGAGAGAAAAGGCAAAAAGAAAACTGCAAGCAAGCCCAAAGGCCTGCCAACTGGCTTATTATGATATAGGTTAAACAACCGTTTTATCGTCACTTGGACAAAAAAAGTGGATGAAGAGCCACAAAAATAAAATACTCAGGCGCAAAATTATATTAGGAATAATCTCCCATAACTCTACGTAACGTAGTCCGGCAGGATACGAACTAAGCTATGAGTGGCTCCATGCAATGGTTGGTCTTAATCAAGTGGTTGGGGCGGGGAATGAGGCAGATAGATAGCTTTCACACACCATTTGGCTTCTCGAAGAATTGGTAAAGTCTTTTTAATTTAAGCGCTCCATTCAGAACGTATTTCGCCGACTACTCGCGTCTTGAGGCTTTTTAACCTTTTAAACTTGACCATTGAACAAAATCAAGCACTGCTGTGAATGCAACTAATCATTGTTTTGCGCGCTCGTATGACCTTATGTAGTTGTCAACGCCGTAAAACCTTACAAAAACTAATTTTAAAAACATCCGGAGTCTCCACTTTATGTCTGTGCAGTCACGCGTGGGTCGCCGTGACGTCATATGCGGAAGGCGCTTTTACCTTATTTTACTAAAGGAGGGCTCAAGAGGACTGTTACATGTAGGCTACTATGTAGCTCTTTCAGTGCGATACATCTATGCCTTCCTTTCCACCACCTGACGAGATGACAGCATGCGATAAACCGTCAAAGAAAAGAGTAAATTGTATGATATTTATTCCTTTCGAGCATTGTTTCTGTCTTACTTTCTATTCTATTCCTTCATACTAACCGTAACATCTGGGGTTTATTTGGAACTCCGGTTTAAAAATAACTTGCTTGTATTTAATAGGGCATTAATGCAAATAAACGAAGGTAAACAGGCACTGGTTGACACAAATCCCAGACGGGGTTAGCCCAGCAAAAGTACTGTACTATCGGAAAAGGTAAACAAATGAGAATGCTCAAAAAAGGGTTACGTTAATTCGGATTGAGTTCTGTGATAAGGAATATACAAAGGGCAGTCAACTCTGTCCTCGTGTCGTTTGAGCAGGAAGTTTTCTCCCTTTTAAGTACAGACACTGCGAGAAAAGACACGACCTCCCCCCATGCACTGTCTGTGCATGCACCCATGCTCAAACATTCGCGTGTGCGCGCACCCCCACCC
>NW_004797298.1:1471695-1474216 GCF_000002075.1 Aplysia californica | reverse complement strand
TGTGTGTGTGTGTGTGTGTGTGTGTGTGTGTGTGTGTGTGTGTGTGTGTGTTCATGCACTTGAGTGTTTAAGTGAGTGTATCCTTCTGGGGGTTAATGCTCTTTTTATGTGTGATTGAAAGTGTGTGTGTGTGTGTGTATGTGTGTCTGTGTGTCTGTGTGTGTTTGAGTGTGTGTGTATGTGTGTGTGTGTTCTGTCAAAGCAGGTTCTGTGAAGTCTGTCTTATGTCTGTTGCTTTCGTCGCGTATTCTGACGTATCCACCAACTCTTCTCACCAATATCCCTTATTTTCTCAAATTTTAATTCGTAATTAAATCGTCTTCCCAACATCGACTCCCAAACAGAAAGTGAAAACCGCTATTTTCAAAAATGAGGAAGACAGGGATGAAACAAACTTTGTATATGCTTTAGAGTAAACCCTGTGCATTTATGGTGACAATGAATAAAACTTTGCTTGCAATGAGAAACGCATAACTAAAAGTCTTTCCGACCAATGCATTTCTCGAATTGGTTTTAATTTGAAAGTTTTGTAAGTACTGATGTAGAAAATCGGTTTACTGGGCAAGCAATTTTTAGAATTTCAAAAATAATTTTTCTATTCGTGTTTCCTTTACATCTGACAGGCTTTTAAATAGTTTATTTCTAAACGTAGATGAACATAACTCTGGAGAAGTTCAAAGGACTGACTTCTCCTTTAAGATTTTTTTCATCTTCAAAATAATATGTTCCTTCCGCGAACCACCACAATCCCCACATCAATTTTTTGGGCACCTATCTAGGTCTCCGTACCAGCCCTCTTTGCTCGTTCAATAACTCAACTCTATTTCGATTACAGGGCTTATCAGTCTCTCCATCTATAGAGTCTCATACACGGTGTGTCTTGCACAAAGGATGAGTAATTTGCCATTATGTGTTCATGTATTTTGTGTTGGGACGACAGAACTACACTATGTGAGGTTATTCACGAGGAAATATTTATTGCATTGGGGGTTAGTTAACATAGTATTATTCTTTTTCTTACCCTTGAAGTTACGTGGGGGGCATGAATATGTGTTTGTGTGTGTACATTTCTGTCTGTCTGTCTGTTTGTTTGTGCGTGTAATCGACGCTATGAGTTTGGGCTTTGTGTTTTCTGTGTATGTGTATAAGTGAGTGTGTGTGTGTATGTGTGTGTGTGTGTGTGTGTGTGTGTGTGTGTGTGTGTGTGTTGTGTGCATATACATGTTTAAGTGTGTGTGAGTATATGTATGTACATTATATGTTTATGTTTGCATGTGTATATGTGTGTATGTATGTGTGCGTGTGTGAGCTTGCAAGAACCTTATCCTGTATCTTTAAAAAGACTCATATGTAAACTCACTCCTGTGAGGGCGAGTACACATTTATCTACACTAATGCACAGGCGGAAACAATTTCCTTACATCCACACGATATGAATCAGGAATCCAGACTCCAGTTGCAGAACATAATATTGGGCTCTGGATCCCTGGAGTGAAATCATTCAACCCATAAGAACATATTTACTTCCGATCAGATTCGTCATTCATGCCATACCATGGTCTGTTGGGTGCTCATATAATTGCAGGCTAAGTTTAACTAGCTTTCTTGAGGTTAAACCCTGGTTCCTAAACTGGGTGCTGAAGTCGAATTATTTCCCAGGGAATTTCTTGTAGTATAGGTCTCATAAATAATGCAGATTCTTACACAGTTTGAATAAGTGAATGAAAATATATTTATTGAGATGACGTATGGCTCAACATGCATGCGTACACAAGCATACACACACACACGGGCGCACGCACACATACATACACACACAATTACACACCCACAAACGCACACACACACACACACACACACACACACACACACGCACACAATTACACATACACATATAATATATACAATAACACTTAAACACTCACACCCACATCCACCCCACACACACACACACACATAAACATACTCACATGCATACATAATATAAAAGCGCACACAATCACACATACATACACACTCACACACACACACACACACCCACACACACACACACACACACACACACACACACACACCCACCCACACACACACACGCGCGCGCGCGCGCACACACACACACACACACACACACACACACACACACACACACACACACACACACACACACACACACACACACACACACACCCTACAGGGGGGACAGTCACACCACACTACTTGTATTAAGAAAGAGAAGATTTTATAATGTAGTCGTATTAGCACTATCACTTATTCTAAATTTTAAATATTGTGATCCTCTGTTCAACAAGTCAATGAAGAATCTGCATTAAGAGGTGCCATTATTATATCAACATGTGGAGCAGTAAGAGGTTCTAATTGTAAGTTTCAAATGCCAACAGTCTGACATCCCTACGACATTCTGGAAAAGAGCGAACATCGCTAAAAACTCAGAAACCGATGCCCTAACCATTCGGTTCCTTCCACCCCCCCACACACACACACACACACACACTCTGCCGCC
>NW_004797298.1:1461695-1466695 GCF_000002075.1 Aplysia californica | reverse complement strand
ATGGTGTGGTATCGACTTGGTTTGCACAGCGAACGCCGAATCCGAGTACGCGAGTAATGAATCCGGGACGGTTGCGAGGGGCTTAGTCATAGAATGTTATTTGCCAGTAGCATTTGATTTGTAGCATGGCAATTTTCAAACACGTCTTTGTTTTCATTATTTTTAATTAATACCTCGATTATGTTCGATAATCTTGATAACACATTTGCAATAGCGCGTTTGTTAGATAGCGGTGATGCAAAAACACGGTATCTGCATTTAACACCAACGCATAATTCTAAAGGATGTTTGGAGCAATTTTCTGTCCAAAACTTTTTTTTTTTTTTCGAAAAGCCTGCAAGTTCTTCAGACATCGAATATTGGCTAATTTCACATGGCATAAATCATCTGTAAATATCATTTTCGCCAATTAGCACTTTTTTGGCCCTTTTCTCATTTCGAGGCGAATGTGCCTTGTGAAATTGCACTAACAGGAGGTATGGAGAAGGCGCACAGTTTATGGTTAGGCCTACATCATGGTCATGATATTATGGAAATGTTCCCTCTAATCAACGGCTTTTTTTTTCTTATGAGAGAGAGAGAGAGAGAGAGAGAGAGAGAGAGAGAGAGAGAGAAAAGGAGAGAGAGGGAGAGAGAGAGAGAAGAGAGAGGGAGAGGGAGAAAGAGGAAGAGAGAGGGAAGAGTAACAGAGAGATATAAAATGACAGAGAGAGGGAAGGAGAGAAAGAGAGAAAAAGAAAGAGAAAGAGAGAGAGAGAGAGAAAGAAAGAGAGAGAAAGAGAGAGAGGGGGGAGAGAGGGGGAGAGAGAGAGAGAAAGAGAGAGAGAGAGAGAGAGAGAGAGAGAGAGAGAGAGAGAGAGAGAGAGAGAGGATTATTCATGTATTTTTGCTGTTGATGAGTAAGTGCAGTTCATGTAATCCAGGCTATGCACTGAAGCCTATCAGATATTCACAGAGTCCAAATGCTCGATATTAATGGGATCGCTTTTCCTTCTTCGTATTTCTATTATTATTTTATTATTGTTATCATTATTATCATTATTTTTTAATTATCATTATTATTATTTATTTTTATTGTTATATTAATAATAATAATTATTATTATTATTATTATTGTTATTATCATTATTATTTCGCATCAGTATCATCAACATTGTTGTTATCTCTATTATCATGTTTATATTTACCATTATTACTTTTATCATCATCATCATCATCATCATCATCATCATCATCATCATCATCATCATCATCATCATCATCATCATCATCATCCATCATCATCATCATCATCATCATCATCATCATCATCATCATCACCGGTATTGTTATTTTCAGCATTATCAGTATCATCCTCATCATCATCGGTAGCAGCAGCAGCAGCAGTAGCAGGAGTAGCAGCAGCGCTGTTAGTATTATTATTAAATTATTATTATTATTATTATTATTATCATTATTATTATTATTATCATTATTATTATTATTATTATTATTATTATTATTATTATCATTATTATCATTATTATTATCGTTATTATCATTAATAGTATTAATAATGCGTTATTGTGGTTGTTTTTAATGTTACCTACCAATCAGTATGGCCAAAAGTAGACTTCTCATTTCGTTATACCCTTTGGCGGCTCTCTGTGTTTGCAGAGGTGAACACGTAAACGCAGCGGCAAAAGAGTGCAAGTGTTAAAGAACTGTTTCGGTCATCTTTGTGAGAAGTGCGAAAAATTTTCGCTTCATCCAGTCGTTTTCTGTTTCCCTGTTCAGCTTTTCTGTCGCACCAGGAAAGATTTATAAGCACAACATTACCGAGACAACGAGGTACCCAATAACTGTTGATGCATTTCTATTTCTCATCTGAGAAATTCAAGAAAGTATACCCAAGAATCGATACCCGACAAATAGCCTGTTAACGGGTCGTCAAGGTCGAGCCCCTTGTGGGATGTCAGCGGGGACTCAAGAAGGGAGATAGTATCGAGTTCTGAACAATAGACACCGAGGTAAATTATTCGATATTCATTCTATTCTCCAATATTTTTTATTTTATTTCACCAGTCGAACCACACTTTGTAAACACAAAAAATCGAATAGAAGCGGGAGGTGTGGGAAGGAGCTGATGGATGAGGATAACGGAAGAGGTAGGCGGGGGAGAGAGGGGGGGGTACTAGTACGGAAATCATGGTTTCATGAATTCTGAAGGCAGTTTGTCCTGCATATTATTATGCTGACACGCTCTCGTAAACATTAAGCCCTATATAATCTCAGGTTTTTAAAAAAATTGACCCGTACAAACGTTTTCCATCGTGTTTATACACATGTATCTATTCCCGGCTTCGGCGACAAAAACTGGCATCTCATAGAACGTAAGGGCTCCAGTGGCTAAGAGAGTAGTGAGTTCAGACTCAAAAGTAATATCAAGAAAGTGTCGGTGACACAGGGTTTAGGTGGATGGTCACTGGGATGTGTTCTTGAGCAAGACACGACAACCTTAGCTTAAAAAAACACAAAAAAACACACAAAAACATGACGCTGCACAGTGGTGACCAGCACTGGTATGTCTTTGGAACTGTTCTGTTTTGATGTAGTATCGTGTATTCATATATGTATGTACGAGGTATGAATTTATGTATAAATGTATTTATAATTATGTATTTGTGTGTGTATGCCATTGTAACCCAAATTGCCTTATGGGATCAATAAAAATGTTATGGGGTTTTTTTTCTGGGTTTTTTTTTATTATATTGGGTTTTTTGTTTTGTTTTTTGCTTTTTGGGGGGCTGGGTTGATTTTGTTGGCTTTGTCTTAAAGAGGAGAGCAGTGCTATGTGCACAAAGGTACATAAATGATTGCCGTTTGTGCAGAAACAACTTGTCATAATACAGAGAATTGTGCAGAAGTATTTTTTATTCATTTTGTTAATGAGATTGTTTTTAATCCCGTTTTGCCTAAATATCTAATTAGTACATATTATTAAGCTGAAATCAAATCTGTCTATTGGATCAAATTGTATGTTCGAACTAAAATCTATCTATAAAACGACAATTTGTCTATCGGAACAGAATCTGTACATTGGGGAAAAATCTGTCGATTGGAAGAAAACCTGGGAATCGGAACACCTGTCTAGTGCATTGGAACAAACATTTGTTTGTTTGTTGAACAAAATGTGTGCATCTATTGAAACAAAATATGTCTGTATACTGTAACAAAATGCATTTATTGGAACATCATGTCTTTTGGAACAAAATCTGTCAATTGAAACAAATTTGTCATTTGGAGCAATATCTGTCCTTTGTAGCAACAAATATGTCGATTGGGACACAATTTGTCTAATAGAACAAAGACATGTCAATGGGAACAATATCTGTTCACTGGTTCACTAGAACAAGACCTGTTTGCATATTTGAACAAAAAACGGTCTGTCTATTGTAACAAATCTGTCTAGTGGGACAAAGTTTGTCAGTTGAAACAAAATATGTCTGTATATTAAAACAACTCTGTCAATTGGAACCAAATCTGTCTGGCTGGTAGAACAAATCTGTCATTTGGAACCAAATCTTTCAGTTGGAACAAAATCTGTCTGACTTTTAGAACAAAATCTGTCAACTGGAACAAAATCTATACAGTTTCTCATGCCCACGGATGTTCATTCTCTCTCCACCGTGTGCTTGAGGAGATAGCTGCTCCACATTATGACCAGCAGGGTTTGTTTCCATTTTAGAAAGTGGAATTCAAGGGGGTCACATTGTTTTGCTAGAATGGAACCTGGATAAATAGAGTCTGTTTTGTTTCAATGTAAGTGTTTTACGCTCCATTGACATAATTATTAGATCATTTGGGAGAGGAGCTTCAGTCCTGCCTGGCATGGCTAATCTGGGTTAAGAGGGATACAAAGTCCCATCAGAAAGACAAAGATTCTCTATAAATATTTTCCATATAAATATTCTCCAAATAATATTCGGTTATCGAACTCAGGTCTTCTACGTGCGACGTGAAACGCCTAACCTCTATACCAGAGATGCAGGTCTTGATAGAGAACCGAGCAAAATACGAAGCAAGGGTTGAGAAAAAGATACCTTCCCTGTAACTCCAGAAAGGTTTCGGCATATTATAAGTGGTACCCCACATGTTGCCATGTTGCGTGTTCTTTTGGCGTAAGAAAAGACTATTTATAGACCCCATTCGCCTTTTGGGCACTTTAAGTTTTAAATAGTCATGACGGAGTGGCCAGTCAAGTAGAGCTGACTCATTCGGAGGCGTGTGTTAGTCGCCAGTCTCCGCCATACACCACTCCAAATAACGTCGTAATGCCCTTCCTACAAGCCGGGCACCCTTATGTCCTCATTCCTTATCATCGCACTAGCAATTGGCAGCCACCCAATCGCGGGCACTTCTCTTAATGGTAAATTCTGGCAACCTATGACGTGGCGTTTTGGCAGGTATCCATCACCGAAACCCCTTTTTCAGTTTCCAAACAATAACATTTGGTCCGTTTCACGATCTATCTATCTATTTATCTATCTATCTGTCTATCTATCTATCTGTTTGTTTTAATCGATCTTTCACTCTATCTAGCAACCTTACTACGTGTTTATTTATTTTTATAACTATTTGTTTATCGAGCTGGTCACTCAACAATCTATTCATGTATTTATCCATCTACCTATTAGCTTTAATAATCTGTGTATCGACCTGGAGCTAATATGGCGAGCTTGAGTGTTACCCCCCAAAAAAGTGAAAACCTGTCACGTTTAATGTGATTTTGTTGCTAACGGTTTGCTTTTTGGACCCACATTGAATGATGGCTGAACATACTTTGATCCTCAAATCCGTCAGCTAAAGCAAATGAGTGAGAGTCGGGAAATTCCAAGATGTAATAGTTTCCAAGTCGAAAGCTCTTGAAAACAGCCAGCAAATTCACACGTATCTAACTATAGAGTCAATATTGTTGCTTTCTCTCTCTCTCTCTCTCTCTCTCTCTCTCTCTCTCTCTC